>NW_028270190.1:26539520-26789063 GCF_037043375.1 Chiloscyllium plagiosum
AGTCGGCTGGTAAGTGTCTGACAATGGAGGAAGTCCAGGAACTGCATGTCGTTGGAGAAGTTGGAGCGGAAATTAAAGTGTTCGGCCACGGGGCGGTGGGGCTGCTTCATCCGTGTGTCCTAGAAATGTTCTCTGAAACTGACTGCAAGTCGGCATACTGTCTCCCCAATGTAGAGGAGACCACATTAGGAGCAATGGATACAGTAATTGACATGTATGGGAGGGCAGGTAAATCTCTGAACGGATGTGAAAGGCTCTTTTGGGGCCTTCAATGGAAACAAGGGGAAGTGTGGGTGCAGGTTGTGTGATTCTTGCATACGCAGGAGAAGGTGTCGGGAGGGGAAGGTGATTGGTGGGGGCATAAACTTACCAAGAGCGTCACTGAGGAATTTACAGAACACCGATATGGGTTGGGAGGGAATATTTCCCTCATGGTGGGGTGTGTATGCAGCTGGCGCAAATGGCAAAGGATTAGACAAGGTATGCGGACGTTTGTGGGTTGAAAGGTGAAGACCAGGGTGTTCTGTCAGGTGAAGACCAGGGCGTGTTGCAATTGGAGGGGTGATGTTACAGGGCAACAGTGTGGGAAGTGAATGAGATGTGCTGGAGAGTATCATTGACTTCCTGGGAGGGGAAATTGCATTATTTGAAAAAAGAGGCAATCTGGCATGTTCTGTCGTGGAAATGTTTCTTCTGGAAGCAGATGCAGCAGAGGTAGAGGAATTGAAAATAAGGAATAGCGATTTTATACGTGGAAAGATGGGCTAAGGTGTAGTCCAAGTACCTGTGGGAGTTGCTGGCTTTATAGTAGATGTCCGTGTTGAGTTGCCAGATGGTCACGCTCAGACAACACAACATAAAAAAGGACACTTTATGCATCATGTGCAAGACTAACGAAATCTACAAGATTTCATGCAAAGACAGCATGAAACGCTGTATAGGACAAACAGGCAGACAACTAGCAATGCGCATCCACCAACACCCAGTGACCACAAAACACCACGACCAGCTATAACTAGTTGCTATACGGACAGATGGCAAGGAGCACAATTTCGACTGGGGCAACACAACGATCATAGGACAAGCGAAACAGAGCACCGCCGGAGATTTTCGACAGGGATGGCACTCATCAATGGACTCCATTAACAGCACCTAGACCGAGACCCAATAAATCAGCCAGTACAATGAACAACCAGAACTGGAGACGGGAAGCAAACAGAACGGAACCAAGTAAATTCCAGAAGATACAGGATCACAGCGCTTCACAGGAGGCTCCAAAGCACTGGAGATGTCACCTGGACACGGAGCTAAACGTTGCAAAATAAAGTTGCCAGGTCGGTGAACATAACCACACCATGGTAACCAGCAGCCATGGCGAAACGTCAGAGCTTATTATTATTTTGCGAAAAGTATTTGTTCTGTTTTATTGAAAGAACATTGGAAGCCTCATGGGATTGTGTTCAGAAATTAACCAGCATCCTATCCAAACTGCATAAATAGAACGTATAATCGGTTCAACCAGGTTTCACGCAGAGATCTGACCTGTGCATTATTGCCATCTACTTGGATCATAATGTTCAGATATGAGTGGTAATCTCATTGAAATTTACAGTATTCGTACAGTTGAATGTGCAAAAATTTCTTCCCAGCTGTTGATGCTTGAACCAGAGGACATAGACTTAGAATAACGGTAGGCCATTGAAGATCAAGTTCAAGAGGAACATTTCATTCAGATGGTGCTGAATCTCCAGAATCCTTAAACCAGAGATAGATAGAATCTCAATTATTGAGGCAAATGACATAATGAAAAATGGCAATAATGCAGGAAAGAAATGATCAACTCTCACGAAATGGTTGAGCAGGCTCAAAGGTGGAATAGACTACTACTGCTCCATTTTGAAAGCTTTCCTCCATCATCCACTCCAACAACAAGTGAGGAGCTGATGGACTTTACCACTAATAGTATGACTATCTAATCAGTTGCCTCTCTTCCGATTGCTCACCAGGCCAAACTATCTCTAACGTTCTTATTTGAATTCTCGACTCATACTAGTCTCGAATATCTCTCCTATCTCCCTTTATGTCCTATCAGTGATCAATTCTCCATTTGTCCCACTTCTGAATCCCTGAATTCGATTCCCAGAGTGTCCTCTACGGATTTCTCCGAGGTCTCTCTCTCATGTCTCAGCACTGGGTAGCATCAACTGAACGTTGTTAGTCTACACATGTACACTGCCGACATGCCACAAAATTATTTTAAACCCATTATTATGCAGAAAATGAAAGATAATTTTAAAATTCATCCTAGTAAACACGGAGAAGATAAAGCCATTGTCCTTATTCATTGTTACAACTTCTGTTCCTGAGCGACCAGTTCCATCCCTCGCCAGGGGAAATGCATGAGACTCAAAAATTCAATTTCTGTATTATATTTAACCTCAGAACACGTTGTTGATCACATATCACAGAAAGAAACATTTCATTTACCATTGAGCACAGATGTTAAAGAAAGATTTTATCGAACTATGGAAAGACTTCAGGAGTTTTCATCTCCACGGGGAGAAATTTTATTTTCACTGCAAGATGGTCAGTAACCACAGAACATAACTTGAGAATAAATGACAGAAGTCCACGTGGGGATGATAGGAGATGATCTTACTTTGAGTACTGTTGATCTGAATGATCTGAAGTCTGGTGGAAGCAGATCTTTCGAAAGTGACTTGGAATTTTGCTCAATAAGGAAATGTTTACCAGGCAAAGGAGAAGTAAGAGGGGAGTGGGATAAATGTCCAGGATTTTCAGAACAATCCAAGCATAATGCGCCAAAAGGTCGCATTCTGTACTTTCAAGTTTTATTTTATGTATTTATAATGAGTCAAAGTTTAATTATTTGCTCAGCTCTTGTCTCACTAATAAGCAATTGATTCTTCCTTCAACAACTGGTAATAATTGCACCATCTAAGTAAAGCAATAGCTTTAGGAAGACAGAGGGTGGTGGTTGATAGAAAATATTCATCCTGGAGTTCAGTTACGAGTGGGGTGCGGCAAGGATCTGTTTTGGGTGCAATTTGTTTGACATTTTTATAAGTGACCTGGATGAGGGCATAGAAGGATAGGTTAGTACATTTGCGGATGACACTAAGATCGGTAGAGTTGTGGATAGTGACGAAGGATGTTTTAGGTTACAGAGTAACATAGATAAGCTGCAGAGCTGGGGTGACAGGTGGCAAATGGAATTGAATGCGGAAACGTATGAGGTGATTCACTTTGGAAGGCGTAAAACGAAGGCAGAGTACCGGTAAGAATTTTGGTAGTGTAGTTGAGCAGAGAGATCACGGTGTCCAGGTACATAGATCCTTGAAACTTGCCACCCAGGTTGTTAGAATTGTTACGGAGACAGTGCGTTTGCTTTTATTGATAGAGGAATTAAGTTTCTGGTGTAGTCACATTTCGAGCATTGTGTCTGGTTCTGTTGACCGCATTAGAGGAGGGTGTGAAAGCTTTGGAAATATTTCAGAGGAGATTTACGAGGATGTTGCCCGTTATGGAGCGAAGGTCTTTCGGTGAAAGGCTGCTGGATTTGAGGCTATTTTTGTTAGGAATTAGACTGTTGAAAGGTGACTTAGTTGAGTCATGTAAGATAATCAGAGGGTTCGGTAGTTTAGACAATGACGGCCTTTTTCCAAAGATGGCAATATCCAGCACGAGAGGAAATAGCTTTAAATTGAAGGTTGACAGATGTCAGAGGTTGTTTCTTTGCTCAGAGAGTAGTAGGGACATGGAACGCACTGCCTGCAACAGTCGTATACTCGCCAGATTAAATTGCATTTAAATAGTCATTGCAAAAGTATATGGTCGGGAATGGAATAGTATCGATTAGTGGGGCTTCAGATTGGTTCCACGGGTCGGTGCAACATCGAGGATCGAAGGGTCTGTACTGCACAGTGATGTTCGCTATTCCAGGTTCTATAGCAAAATTATTACATTTAATAATCACAGTCGTATTACATCAATTATCATGAACCTGTTATATTGAAGTCATTTGCAAAATATAAAAGATGACTAATCGGGATATATTTGCATTAATAAGGCAAGTCCAAATACTTAAATAATCTGTTAGTAACATCTCAACTGCTTCTCCTTGCTTCATTGACCAGCTAATTAGATTACTTACAGCGTGGAAACAGGCCCTTCGGCCCAACAAGTCCACACCGCCCCGCCAAAGCGTAACCCTCCCAGACACATTCCCCTACATTTGCCCCTTCACCTAACACTACGGGCAATTTAGCATGGCCAATTCACCTAACCTGCATATCTTTGGACTGTGGGAGGAAACCGGAGCACTCGGAGGAAAGCCACGCAGACACGGGGGGAATGTGCAAACACCACACAGTCAGTCGCCTGAGGCGGGAATTGAACCTGGGTCTCTAGCGCTGTGAGGCAGCAGTGCTAACCACTGTGCCACCGTGCCGCCCAAATATAAGACCTCCGTTCCAAACATTACTTTACTATGTATGACACTGATTCTGAGGCATTAAAAAGGGGTCACAGTGGGAGAAATTTGGAAAGCAGTAATTTAATATAATCCCTTTCAAAACTTTAAACGCACCGATCTCATTCCTTATTTCATCATTCACTGTCAAACTGTTCTCTCTCCCTGAGAGAAACTATTGCTATTCTCTGGTTATCAAACTTCCTTGTGAACTGTCGAATTCGAGATGCCGTCTGATTCACTCCATTTGTCATGCTGTAACTACGGATATGGTGTTGTTAGACTGTAGAGTACCGGCATATGATCATACAAAATGCAGATCAGACTGAACAGTTTTGGGGGACAGCAAATTTTACCCAAATCATGCCAATCCTAATGCTTTCAGCAGATCTGCACAATTAAGGAAATGAGACAAATCCTGTTCCCTGCACTTTTCCAGCAGATGGATGTTCCTTACCCACTGGCTGAACAGATTCATTTTAATCTCCCTCAATGAGTGAGCCCTTACAGTCATTTTATGTCCTATGGTTCTAGATCCTCGCGCTAGGGAGCCAACTTCCAAGCATCTACAAAATTCTCGAAAATCCATGAAGATTCTACGTCTGTCAATAAATTCGCATTATCAATCTAAATTATAATACGTTCAAGTTCAATCTACTCCACGTTTTCTCATGAAAACCTCACTGAGGATCAACCTATTGAATATTCTCTCGACTGCAATCAATGTAAAAACGTTTTCTCTACAGGTAAAGACCAAACCTGTTCATAATATTCTCCATGTGGTTTGCCGAGTGCCTTCTTTATAATTTTCAAAGAATTCCACATTTTTTCTTTTCTGTTCCGTTTGTAATAAATATCAGAATTCCATTCGCCTTCTCTATTGCCTGTCCAACCTGTATCAACTTTACCCGGATTTAGAGAGAAGGGCTCCCAAGTTCCTCTGCAGCGCAGATTTCTGCGGTCAATCTGAAACCAAAAAGTGTAAGCCTGACAATCTTTGTTGTACTTTAGAGCCAGTTGGCACTTAAATTTGGAAAATGCCAGAAATTGATCAGATGCATTTCAGGATTTTGATAGATATGAATGCAGATATTGCAGGGGCACTTTCAAAAGTCTGTGAGTCTAGCCCAGACGTAGGGGAGAAAACAGAGGAGTGGAAAGTGTAAACTAGATTCTCTGCAGTGTGGAAATAGACCCTTCGGCCCAACAAGTCCACACCGACCCTCGAAAAAGTAATCCACCAAGACTCATTTCCCTCTGACTAATGCAGCCAACACTGGCCAATTTAGCATGCAAATTCAGCTGGCTCGCACATCTTTGGAATTTGGGAGGAAACTGGAGGAATCCCAGGCAGACACGGGGAGAAAGTACCAACTCCTCACATACAGTTGCCCAAGGCTGCAATCGAACGTAGGACCCAAGCGCTGTGAGACATCAGTGCTAACCGCTGAGTCACAGTGTCCAAGAAAGCTTGTTTGAATTAGCCCAGCAATTGCAAACCATTCTGTTTATCATCACTGGTTAGAAAGCTTTCAAAAACAATTATTTGGGCTGATATTAAAAATGACATGGAAAAGGATGGGTGATGTAGGAAAAGTCAGAATTGGATTCTAAATAGGAAATCATGCTTGGCAAACTTGTTGTAGTTATCTGGAAGATGCCCTGGCAAATCCTATTATGGAATATGGTAGAACGTATAGTTTAAAACAATCTGGAATTAAGAATTTAATGATGCCCATGAGACGATTGTCGATTGTCTCAAAACAAACACCTCGTTCACTCATGTCCATTCGCCAAAGAAACTGCCATCCTTACCTCATCTGGTCTGCATATTACTCCAGACCCACAGCAATGTGGTTAGCACTTTTCTGCCCTCTGTGAGGATTGGTAAATTCGTCAATAAGTTTTTTCAAAAGGAAAATAAGTGATAGTAACGTTGTTCATGTGATGAACATGAACTTTCATAAGGTGCTTCGTCAAATGCATTTCAACAAACCTTCGCTGGAAAGTTCCATATCATGGAACAAAAGGGACTGCAATAATGTGCACACAACAATAGCTGAGTAATAGGAACCAAAAATAAATGGTCCAGAAGTATTTTATTTAGGAATGAGGAAGGTTTTTGGACCCTCGTTCGTTTTCATAAATGTATACGAGTGATCTGGAGTTTGGTGAGTATGGTCAATTTCGACATTCACCATTACCGTGAAACTGAGAGAAATTGTAACTGTGAGGAAGTCAGAGTAGAACTCCAAATAACATTGGCATTGGTAGAGAGCATTGTGACGTGGTGGAAGAATTTGAATGCAGTGAAGTGTGAGACATCGCAATTTGCTTGCAAAGAGAAGACCATATAAAATAGAACATACAATGTGAAGAAAAAAGAACGAAAAGGGATGAGGATGCATATGTGCAAGACAAGTAAAGAGACTGATAAGTAAAGCATAGAGTATTCTTGGTTTTATACACATGGACATCGAGTACATGCTAAGGAGATTATGTGGATTTTTTTTACACAATAATTGTAAAACTTCAGCTGCAATATCATACAGAGCTTTTGGTGTCATAAATTGGAGAAACTGAAGAAGTGCTTCACAAGAGTACTTCCAGGTATGAGGGAGTTCAGTTATAAACGCAGAAGATTTCGAGATTTTTCTTTTTGGACAGAAGAAAGCTATGTGCAGATTTGCTGGTAGATTTCAAAACACGAAACAGGCTGAATAGAGTAAACAGTACTAAACTGCTCAGTCTCATTTCTGAATAATAACCAGAGATTACAGATTTAATGTGATTTGCAAAACAAGACAGAGTGATATGAGGTATTCACTCGATGGATAGTTCTGGTTGCTGGAATGAACTGTTGACGCATGTTTAACAAAAATAATTGAGAGGAGTTTGGATGATTATTGTAATAAAAATAATGAGTAACGTCATGGGGGAAAACAGGAGATCAATACCTGGTAATTGCGGACAGTTAATTGTCGAACACAGAGACCGGTGGTTGCAGTTGCATAGTTTTACTTGAAGGTGGCATCACATGTAGACAAGAGGACAACCAAGGCTCCCAAACCCATGCAGTCTTTTTCTACATTCTAGCCAAAATCATGCACAGGACTGCCCAAGCAGACCCATTGCTCCTGTACTAATGAACTTACCTCTTCCTGCACCAACTCCTTCCCCCCCACCCACCCCCCGTCCAGTCCCTTTCCACTTACATCTGCTATTCATCTGATGCTTTAAGTCAGTGTCCGAAACTCCAGTTCACGGGCGCCAGCCGCATTCATGTCTTTGTCAACGTGCCGTTCCTCGATCAGAATGTTATCATGCCTCTCCGCTTCTTGGAAAAAAAGGACTGAGACTTTCTCATCCACCTACACCCTGCTCTGCCTGGACGAGGTCGTGTTTACTGTGAACAAGGTCTATTTAACTCATCTCATTTCCTTCAGTGCAAAGGCATGGCCATGGGTAGCCACATGGGCCCCAGTTACGTCTGTATATTTCTGGGCTCGATGGAACATTTCTTGTGCACGTCCACTTTCGCTTTCATTGATACATCGATGGCATTATTTTCACTGCCTTTCTGTCTCATCTGGGATTGGAAATTTTTTTCAATATCCCTTGACACTTTCCACCAGCTCTCACCTTCAGCTCATCAGTTTTTGACTCCTCTATTCCATTCCTCGACATGTCCATCAAAATCCACTCTAAACTAATCTAATCCCATAGCTACCTTGACTGATTGTTGCCTGACCCGCTGCGCTTTTCCGGCAATATCCTCTCAACTATATACCGCCTATTTCCTCTCAATATTCTATTCCATTCTCCCAGTTCCTCTGTCTCTGTCCCGTCTGATCTGACTGACAACTTCGACAAGGCGGGGTGTGTGGTCGAAATGTCCCCATTCTGCCTCAACCAAAGATTCCCAAGCACCGTAGTTGACCGGATCCTCAGCAGCGTCTGAGCCACGTCCTGAAATTCAGCCCTCACTCCTTCTCCTCTCTCCCTCAATAACGATATAACTTAGCATGCCACCAGCATCGACATGAAGAGGATCATTAGCTGTCATTTCTTTCACTTCCACCGGGAAGACGCCAACAGGCACATGTTCCCCTCCCCTCACTTTTCAGCCATCCATGAAGACCATTCTTTCTGTAATGCCATGACTCACTCCTTCTTCACTCATAACTCTCTTCCACCCCCATAACGTAAAAGCATCTTCCCTTGCAATCACAGAGGATGTATCTACCGCCCATTTACTTCTTCCATCCTCAGTATTCAAGCACACAAAACACCTTCCATTTGATATAGCGGTCTACATGCACGTCACTTCATCTCGTAGACTGTATTCGCTGCTCACAGTGTAGTTTCCTCTACAGACTGGGTGATGGCTTCACAGAACAGCTATGATGTCCGCTAACAATACCCAGAAGTTACAGTTGCGCGTTATTTCTTCATCCCACATTGTTTCTGAGCAAACATCTCTGCCTCAGGCTTGCTGCAATGCTGCAACAGGTTGATGCACAGTGAACAGGATGGTACTTGCTCCCCGTGCTACAGAGTCGAGTTGTTTTTACCGGCGTTTCTGTGATGATGCTTAATCAAACATCCTCATCACAAATAGAACAAATCTCACCAATCCTCTTGAGCAAATTGCTTAAATAAGCCATGCGCTGTATTTTTTTCTCTTTATTGTTTCAGCTAATCTTCTGACTTGTAAATGTAGGTGAGAAAATTTATTTCGTACAGTTACGTATGATTGGTTAAATCATAAGTGAGAAAATGTCTTTTAAGATTGATAAAGAGGTTTAAAGATGGGGTTTAAAGATGAATCCCAAATTTGGGAAGGAAGTTTAGAAAGAAAGAGAAAGCTATACTTTTAGAATTTGCAATTAGGTTAGATTTGGATCTCAACAGGTACAAAAGGAAAGCTGAAATTTTAATTGAGTTAGTCAAGCAGTTAGGTGTGTTAGAGAAACAAACAAGCGCAGTAGAGTTAGAAAAACCGACATTAAAATTGAGACAAATTCAGTTAGAAAATAAAGAAAGGGAATGCAGAGACATGAGAAATGAAAGAGAAAGAGAATGAAAGAGAGAATTTGAAATTCAAAAGTTGCAAATTAGCTGGGGAAGTTAAGTTAATAGGATGAAGATGAAGAGAGAAAGTAGTGATATATACATTTTTGTGAAAGCTTTTTCACCTTTTGTTGAGAAAAATGTCGAAGTTACTTCCTTTGACAACGTGGATCAGCAGATCCAGTGTTCAGATAACTTGTGGGTAATGTTAGTTCAGACAAAACAGGTCAGTGGAGCTCGTGAGGCATTTGCAGCGCTATCAGCTAAGGGGTCAAGAGTTTATGCAGATCCCAAACACGCTATTTTGAATGCTTATGAATTGGTACCAGAAGCATATAGACAGCGGTTCAGAGACATAAAGAAGGAACCAGTACAGACTCATGTTGATATCAAAAGATTGAAAAATAGCAATTTTGATATTTAGGTGTGGCCCTTAAGAATTGATAAGATCTATGAGGCTCTGAGAGATTATAAGAATTCATGTGGATGAACAACAAGTTCAGGAATCAGAAGATGAACAGGGGTGTCAGATGAATATGCATTAGTACAAAAAGGCAAAATTTAGCATGTATTTCATGCAAGTATTTCATCCTGTGAGCAATAGAAATTGGGGGAAGAGGAGAACCTGTACAACAGAAAGAAATGTGCAGAGAGCAGTGGTAATTGTTTACCAAAGAGAGTGCACAGCCTCGGAAGATGCTGCGTAGGGGATTTGGTGCCTGATCTGTATAAAGACATCGCCTCTGTGAGTCAAGTTTACTCAGAAAGAAGTGGGGGGGGGGGGGGGGGGAAGAAGTTTTAATTTTCAGAGATACGGGATGTAATCCGTCTCTAATAATAAAACATAACTATATTTGCACTTTTTCTGTCCTGTCACCGAAAGAGTGACACCGAACGAGTGCCAACTCAATATTAGGAAAGTAACAGGGTAGTGATTGACACAGCATCAGTTCCAGGAATACAGTTTGTTCTTGGGAACGATTTAGTGGTTTGTAAGGTGGAACCGATACCCCTTGTTGTGGAGGTGCCAAAAGAAAACCAGGGAACGAAAGAGTTAAAATAAAAAATACACAGGAGTTTTTCCAGAGTGGATATTAACAAGGTCCCACAATCATAAGTCATAGCAGGAAGTTAAAACTAAGAGAAAGACGAAGAAATTAAGGTTCAATTAGCTAACACACATTGATGTATAATGGACGGAGAAAAAAATCCCTGTACAGCCAAAAGGTCAGGCAAAACTGCATCGACCTGAAAGGCTAATCGACTTACAACAGAGAGCGGAGACAATTAAATATAAGTTTTATTGTCTCGTTATTCTGTTGTAAATCCATCAGCCTTTCAGGTCGGGGCACTTCTGCCTGACCCTCTGCCTGTTCAGATTTCTCCAGCAGCATTATATTGAACAGTGCATCCGCTAAATGAAACACAATTACTTCATCTTTCTCTTTAGCATTTGCTTTGTACAGTGACTAATGATCGTCTGATCTGTTAATAGGTGTGTATATGACTGTATATATATGTATATATACGCACACATATACATTATATGTACACACACACACATGCGCATGCACACACATATATAGACACATAATGCGTCCTCAGGAAATGAGTCAGAATGTATTATTGCGGTTCATTATGTTAAGGATTGAATCCTAAGATGAAAAGGGAGACCACGGCAGGCTAGTGCAAAGGAGAAATGGGCAGAAGTGCTCCAGATTATGTTGGCAGAAGCATACAGACAGCAAGTGTTATGTGTCGCACATTAACTACCAGTAGAAGGTCACGGAGTTTTAACGAAACCTCTGACTAAGGGTCAAAAGCATTTCTGTTCGTCTGGTCTACACAAGGATGTTGTTGCATTTTGAAATACATGTCATACATGCCAAATGATAGGTAAGTGACAGGCAGTAAAAACAAAATGACATCTTTGTTGCCAATTACTGCATTCAAAAAATCTTTCAAGTGAATTATGATTGAATATGTAGTTCCACTTCCTAAAACTAAGAGTGAGAAACAGCACTTGCTAACAATAAAGGATGTGTCTATCAGAGGTCTGGAAGCAATTCCAGTACAGGAAATTAATGTAAAATGTTGCCAAAGGAGTTAATGGGTTGCTTCACTCAGGATGGGCTAGGGAGAGAGATTCAGCCCGACCCAGGCTCTAATTTTACTGCTCAGCTGTTGAAGGAAGGCATGGATAGCTTAGGGATATAGCATTTTAAGTAAAATGCGTATCATCTTCAATCCTGGGAAGCTTTGGAAAGTTGGCATCCGACCCCGAAAACCACGTTAAAAGTGTACTGTCAGGATTACCCGAATGATCAGAATATAGGTATTCAATACATATTTTTTGCTATAAGAGAAACCTTGGGCAAATCTTTCAGTTTAGTCCCTTTGAGTTGATACTTGGGCATGAGTTGAGAGGTCATTTGAAATTAATTAAGTGAAATTAATTAAAGAACAATTGACAGGATGGAGGGCGGAGATCTTACACGTTGATTATGTTTCTGAGGTGAGGGAGAGATTGACTCGGGTAGCTGAGTGAGCTAAACAGGACCTGAAGTCGGCAGAGCACAGAATGAAGCAAGTGGCAGATGAAAACTCTGAAATGTGGACGTTTTCCAACTGGAATGCATATTAGTATTGTACCAGTGGTAGGAGAGCCCTTCAAAGCTAGGTTTAGTGAACCCTATCAAATGGAGAAAAAGTTAAACCAGGTAACTATCAGGCAAGGAAAAATCTATGCCGAATAGAAAAAACACCGAATCGGATACATCACGTGAATAAGGTGAAACTTGTTTTAAAAGACACCAGGAACTGGCAAACAGGTGTTTATTACTACCCCGCAGCATGACGAATCAAATTCAGATTCCATGGAGTTTGATGTGCCTCAAAATACGTTAAAGAATGAGGAAGTCCTTGAGGAATGGGTTAGGTTAGTGAACGATCTGTCTTAGGAGAGAAGAACCCAGATGAAATGTTTGTTGCAGCAGTATGAGGACATATGCAGCACTAAGATGGGGAGGGCTAATACCATTGCGCCTAAGGTGGAAGTAGGGAATGCTGTTCCGGTAAATCAACACAGACTTAAACCTTTCAAAGTCACACATGTCCTGAAGAAAGTGGATGCGATTCTCGTCGGTTATATCATCGAACTGAGTCAGAGTGACTGGAGTTTTCGGATCGTGTTAGTTCCCAAACCTGAAGGGACTCAACGATTTTGTGTGGACTACCGAAAGATCAATGCCATTACAAATCAGGCTCACACACAATTCGAAGTTTGGAGGGCTGGAAAGAAAAAGTTGGATAAGCAAGTTACATTACAAAGTTGGACTTACTGCGTGTGTTAGGGTCAGGATTAGGGTTAAGGTTAGGCTTAGGGTCAGGGTTTATCAGAGAAAGCAAAAGACGTTTCTGCGTTTGAAACCGCAAATGGACTCTCTCAATTTGAAATGATGCCTTTTGGAATGAAGAACTTCACATTCAGCCACATTCCAAATACTCATGAACAAAGTTGTGGCTGAGATAATGATCTGTGCAAAATATCTGGATGGCCTAGTGGTCTTTAGAGAGTCACGGAAAGACATCTAGAACATTTCTACAGCAAGTGATAAATCCACGCAGGGGCAGCTCTCCACTAGTTATGGTCTTCTCTGACATGTATCAAGATCTTTGTTGGTGTTTGATGTCATTTTTCTCGCTCCAAACCATATCTGCAACGTTCTGCATGTAGTAACTAGGCCCAAACATATTTTGCTGTTTCATTTCTGACCTTCCTTCCATCATGACGTCAGAAGTCAGGATGTTCTCTGCTGAGTGTGATGTGTTCAACATTCACGATTCCTCCGGTACTAAACAGTCCATGTTCAAATGCAACAGGCTTGAGCTGGCAGTTGGTGGGTAACATGCACGCTAGACAAATGCGAGGCACTAACAATCGCAAAATAGAGAAAATTTCAACTCCGCAAGTTGACATTAAATGTTGTTACCTTCATTGAATTCCCCACTGATTCGCAATAGTCAACATGGCTTTGTACGTGGGAAATCAAGTCTCACAAACTTGATTTGAGCTTTTTTGAGGAAGGAACAAAGTTGATTGATGTGGTCAGAGGGGTAGACGTGATCTCTATGGACTTCAGTAAGGCGTTCGACAAGGTTCTGCATGGGATATTAATTAGCAAAGTTAGATCTCACGGAATACAGGACGAACTCTCTATTTAGATACAGAACTGGCTCAAATGTAGACGACAGAGGGAGGTGGTGGAGGGTTGTTTCTTCGGACTGGAGGCATGTGACCAGAGGAGTGCCACAAGGATTGGTGCTGGGTCCTCTAATATTGTTTATTTACATAAATGATTTGGATTTGAGTATACGATGTACAGTTAGTAAGTCTGCAGATGACACCAAAAGTGGAGGTGTAGTGGACAGCGAAGTGGGTTACCTCAGATCACACCAGGATCTTGACCAGATGCGCCAATGGGCTGAGAAGTGGCAGATGGAGTTTAATTCAGATAAATGCGATATGTTGTATTTTGGGAAAGCAAATCTTAGAATGACTTATATACTTAATGGTAAGGTTCTACGGAGTGTTGATGAACAAAGAGACCTTGGAGTGCAGGTTCATATCTCCTTGAAAGTGGAGTCGCAGGTTCTTATGACAGTGAAGAAGGCGTTTGGTATGCTTTGCTTTACTGGTCAGAGTATTGAGTACAGGTGTTGGCAGGTCATGTTAGGCTGTACAAGACATTGGTTAAGCTACTGTTGGAATATTCCATGCAATTCCGCTTTCCTTCCTATCGGAAAGATATTGTGGAAATGGAAAAGGTTCAGTAAAGATTTACAAGGATATTGCCAGGGTTGGAGGATTTGTGGAACAGGGAGAGGCTGAACAGGCTGGGGCTGTTTTCCAGGGAGCTGAGGGGTGACCTTATCGAGGTTTACAAAATCCTGAGGGGCAGAGATAGGGTAAATAGTCAACGTCTTTTCCCTGGAGTTGGGGAGTCCTGAACTAGAGGGCATAGGTTTAGGGTGAAAAGGGAAAGATATAAAAGAGACCTAAGGGTCAACCTTTTCACACAGAGGGTGGTACGTGTATGGAATGAACGGTGGAGGCTGGTACAATTGCAACATTTCAGAGGCATTTGGATGCGGATATGAATAGGAAGAGTTTGGAGGGATATGGGCCGGGTGCTGGCAGGTGGGACTAGATTGTGTTGGGATATCTGGTTGGCTTGGACGTGTTGGACAGAAGCGTCTGTTTCCATGCTATAGACCTCTGTGATTCTATGACTCTATACTAATCCTGTGCATTGATTTGAAAAACACCCACATGTCAAATGTGGAGTTGCCTGATAACAGCTCCTCCCAATTAACTCACCCTTGCACCTGCCCTAGATATAATTTGCTGTCCCTCAAATTAATATCTTCTTAAGTTCTCATCGTTCACAGAATACAGCTTTGGAAATATGAAAGAAGTACAGTGGTAATCTAGCTTCCTCATATATTTTGTGATGGGTTGGCTTGGCCTGTAACAATAACTAATAGGATATCAATTATATGTAATATACCTTCATTTTCAGAAATTATTTGTCAAAACCCCACCAGCACACTTACTGTTTTATGTAAAATCACATTAGAGTGCGGTAATATGAGAGGGCAGCACTGTAGCTCAGTGGTCAGCACTGCTGACACACAGTGCCTTGCACCCAGGATCAATTCCCGCAACGAGCAACTGTCTGTGAGGAGATTTCACATTTTCCCCATGTCTGTGTGTGTTTCCTCTGGGTGCGACAGTTTCCTCCCACAGTCCAAGGATGTGTAGGTTCGATGATTTGGTCAGCTCAATTGCATGTAGTGCTCGGTGCACGAGTCAGGGGTGAATGTATGAAATGGGTCTTGGTGGGTTGCTCTTCGGAGGATCGGAGTGGATTTGTTGGGCTGAAGGACCTATTCCCACACTGTAGGGAATCGAATCTAAAAATATACAAACTTGGATTCAGAATGTGGCAGCTGAGAGCAAACAGTGTATGGGAACAAAATATACCAGTTTGGTGTTTAACCTGGTATAATGTGATTTTTAACATTGCCCACTTCAGTCCAACACCGGCACGTCCATGTCATGTTTACCTAATAAAGGCAAAAGCTTTCACAGGCTGAATGACCAGCAGGAATGACCGGATCGCTGGGATTCCAGGTTTGACTTGTGAAAAGAGACTTGTTCGACCAAGTGTGCATTCGCTACACTAAATAACAATAGGCAGAAACACTGAAACATAAAATAAAAGCTCTGACAGGGATGGACAGATTGGATACAGGGATGGCTGTTAGGTATATATCAAGGGGTCACAGACTTAGTATCTAAGACTAGCCAATTTGTACTGAGATGTGCAGTACTTTCTAAATTCAGACACTGATTAGCTGCGAATGTACCCCCCCCCCCCCCCCCACATAAATCTGTCGAGTCCAGGGTATTGAATATAAATAAGAACACAGTAGATGCATTTCTCGATACGACAGGGATGGGGAGAAAGCAGGAACATGGTGTTGTGGTCGAGGCTTACCAATCATTTTAGATGATGGCGTACAAGCTTCAATCGGCCAGTTCCGAATTTCTACATTTTGATTCCTATACTCATGAAAATGATGTGTATGTTGTGTTTAAAAATGTATTGAGGAGGTGGACAACCATGAACAAAATTGCAGGAGGCAGGGCAGGAGGCTCATTGTGTTCAATACTTCTTTCCCAATGTTTCTTTGTAGTATTTTGAAAAACGCTGAAAATGTTGTTACAAGCTCTCAGATGTGTGGAAAGTGGCCTGTACAGGCTCGAAATGTCTGGGTTTCTATTTCTCGTTGTCTGATGTCTAGAATCCTGACAGTGTAGAAACAGGCGCTTCGACCCAATACTCCAAACAGACCCTCTGAAGAGTAACTCGGCCAAGCCAACTGCTTAGGCTTTTACTCTACAATTATGTCGGACTAATACACATGACCTACACATCCCTGAACACTACGGGCAATTTGGAATGGTCAATTCACATAAGCTGCATATCTTTGGACTGTGGGAGGAAACCGGACTACCCAGAGGAAACCCGCACTGACACGGGAGAACGTGCAATCTCCACACAGACTGTCGCCCGAGGCTGGAGTCGACCACAGGTCCCATGCTGTAAGACAGCAGTACCTCACCACTGTGCCACTGTGCCGCCCCATCTAGAGCAGTTCCAGGTCTTCTGTCCAGTTTCATCCTATTAGAACTTCGACCAGTTTAGTATAATCGAATGTCGTGCTTGGCAAGAGGGTGCCTTTGATTTAAGCAAATCTCTGTGTGTCTGGAGTCACTTTTCGACCTGACCAGGAAGGACAATAAGTTGACGTTTTTAAAGACATTCGAGGAATGAAATTGTTATGAACAATCAACATTGTTTTAAGGTCACTATTACTGATTCCAGCTTTTGAAATTTCAGATTTTAAGAATGATTTTAACTTTCAGCAGCTGCAGCAGCATTGCCCCGGTTTTCTGGATTCGTAATTCAAACATATTTCCATCAAAATACCGCCTTCACGTGCGGACCTGTCAGAAATCCCACGGAGTAGGTAATTTTTGTGCATGTGCTGCTTTGGCAGCTGTGTCAAAGAGAACGTCCACCAATTTGGCTATTGTAATGGCACTGACAGGTTGGAAATTGATCAGAATGGACGTACTTTCCTTTTAGGAGCCGAGACCATTTGTACAATTTTCTACGTTTTTGATCAGATATCAGAGTTTGTGTTGGCCAGGGAAATGGCTTACCTTGCTGCAAAAATCATTAGTTTTATTGCACGAATTCAGGACCTATAACTTTGCCGTTCCTATTGCGTTCAGTTTTTTTTCCTTCAAATCATTCAGCGATGTTCACAGGGGCTTTTCATATGAGCAGTGTTTGTGATCTCTCTTTCTGTACCTTTTGGAGGTTAGAACGTTGAGAAAGGATCTAATTTGAGCTTACCAAATACAGAGAGGCCTCGATGGTGAAGAAGGTAATTCACTGAATAAGAGAAATCAGGATGCAGAGCACAACCTCAGAGTGAACGAAAACCCATTTGAACATTGTTGTACAGAAATTTCTACGGCCATATGGTGTGCGTCAGTGCCACAGGGGGCTACGGAGGCAAATTTGTTGAATACTATTAAGACAGAGACAGATAGTTTCTTGTGTAGAAAGGAAAAAGTGAGGACTGCAGATGCTGGAGATCAGAGCTGAAAAATGTGTTGCTGGAAAAGCGCAGCAGGTCATGTAGCATCCAACGAGCAGGAGAATCGACGTTTCGGGCATGAGCCTGAAGAAGGGCTCATGCGCAAAACTTCGATTCTCCTGCTTCTTGGATGCTGCCTGACCTGCTGCGCATTACCAGCAACACATTTTCAGCTCTGAGTAGAAACGAAGTCGAGGGTTACAGGGGGAAGGTACGAGAATGGATTTTAGAAGTCGATTAGCAGTTATCGAATTGCAGACCGTGCTTGATGGGTTAAGTGGTCTTATTCTGCTCACATATTTTATATTAAACTCACGTGGTGTAAATCGAATTGGATAAAGACTGCGAATGTGATACTGATGACATCATTACAACATGCTAGTGGACCATCCACTTCACTGTTTTGGTTTTTATCCAGATGCACTGGGCTTCCCCATTGTTGTGGACAGAAGGTACATAAGGAGGAGTCTCCTCGGTCCGTGAGCTGTTTCAGATGCGGCTGATCTTCAGAACTTCCATCTGACACCTAAACAGACAGTAATGGAGAAATGAGATAGGTCTGGCAGCGTCTGGTGAAAAAAAGTAGTGACCTTTTTGACATAACTTAAACCAGCTGGGAAATGATGGCATTTCTACTGATAATGTAGGGTGGGATTGTTTGGGAGAGTTTACAGAATACATGGAAATGATGTCGAAAGAGATAGAGTAGGAGGTATACAAAGGGAAAGGCTAACAAAGTGACTGCTGATGTTAATCAGAGTACGAGGTAAATCTTATGGTAATACATGCGGAAAATGCTTATTTTCATATATTGAAAATGGGGTGGCTGTTCTCCTGATGAAGTTCTCCTGTCCGTAACGTCAATTTTGCTGCTCCTCGGATGCTGCCTTACCTGCTGTGTTTTTCCAGCACCACTCTAATGTTGACTCTCTTTTCCAGCAACTGCAGTCCTCCCTTTCGTCTAGCTGTGCTTCTGCACTCCTGAAAAAATGGGATCCAAGTGTGTGAAGTGGGTAATTGACATGAAGGTGGGTGTTTATATTCTGAAATTGTCGATCCCATTTTTGAGTTGGAAGGATGTAAGATACCGAGAAAGAAGATGAGGTTTTTCTCCTGCAGCTTGCATTGAGCTTGCCTGGTTCATCGCAGCAAGTCTAGGATAGAACTGCTGAAATGGGAAGACGGCAATGGGGTTAAAGTGGTAAGGAACTGGAAGCTCAGGGTCATTTTTTACGGACAAAATGTAGGTGTTTGGTGAAACAATCAGGAAGTCTCTTCTTTGTCTCACCCATGCAGAGGAGAACACATTGTGAGAGTGACCAGAGTAGACAAAGTTAAATGTGCTCTAACTTGTTGAAACCGAGGGCCAGTTCTCGGACACGTCTTCCTATCTACCCCTAGATGATCACCCCACCATCATCTGACATCAAACTACTTTTTCACAACTATCACTGAGCTTAAATGGGGATTCCTTCGAACTACCCACCCTCATCACCACCACTACACAACTCTTCAAAGTAAATAGGCCACCAAACCCTACAAAAGGCATGAATAGGACTGCGATTGCAAACATATTGTTCTGCCTGTTCTTGCCTCGTGGAACTTATTGCATCATACCTGATGTGCTGTTTCTATCCTTGTCGATCCGTTCCCATTTACATCGATGAATTTTCTTCCTTTGATGTCAATTTCAGAATTTTAAATTCTCGAGCTCCTGCCGCCTTCCCTGATAATGGTGTTGCTTCCCTCACATATTTGGAATTGATAAAACATATATGATATTTGCTTCAAATTTCTATTCCCATCTGACCTTTATCTGATCCTTTTGCGATTGGTCCTTTCCTTTCCTCGAAAATCTCTCTTTCTCTTTCTGCAGATTGGGTGTCAGCAAAATCTACTTCAAACCCACCAACACCAACCTACGTTGTTTTTATACATCCTCACAGCCCGCTTCTTGTGATGATTCCATCCCAGTATCTCAGTTTATCAATTTCCATCGCATCTCTTCCAATATGGTACCTTCTGTCCAGGGTTGGGGAGAGCTGCTGGTGTGCGTTCAGAAATGCCAACTATTTCCATCAAACTAGGTTCCCCACGATTGTGTTTAATGTGTTCGTCAGCCCTCTAAGATTCCCCGGCCAATCCACCTGCACGCCCATTTCCTATCCATAGATAAACGGCACTTTCTCTTTTAACTGCATAAGTTGTAGCACATGGACGTCTCTATCCTAATTCCATACCTTACAAGACCATGTTTGCAGCCTGCCCCTGAAGTGAGCTTACGCAGCCCATTGAGCCCCACGCACAGAGACGGAGATTGTGCTGTGCTCTGGATATTAATCACAATGTTTTGGTCTGTAATAACCCATCTGAATGAACGACCCACATACAGATAATATGATTTGTACATGATTCAGACTATCCAAGGTCTTTCTTAATCCAGGTTATTCTGCCAAAATTACACATTTGAAATTTAGAAAAGATATATGAATTTTGCAGACAGTGATGGAGTAGTCCTTTATATATTACCAAGCTTGTCACTAGTATAGATTTACCCAGCTGTCTAAACCCTACACTCAGAGCCGGTAAGGGATCTGTGTTCTATTCGTTAATAAGTCTGCCTCGGGTCTATGTTAAGTCAACTGACTGAAGTCCACACATAGATACAGTGAGGGAGACGTGTACTATATATTACTCAGACTGTCTCTGATCTGTACTGGAGCAGCTGACTCAGCCAAACACAAAAATGCAGTGAGAGAACCGTGCGCTCTTTATGACTAAGATTGTCCCTGGTCTGTGTTCCTCCAGTTGACTTAATCCCACACACAGAGACAATGAGGGAACTGAACTCCATGCATTCCTCTCGTTTTCGCTGGTCTGTGTTAACCAAGCTGACTGAACACCCCACCGCCGCACCCCCCACACACTCACAAACAATGAAGGAGTTGTGTTCTACATATTACTCAGACTATGCCATCCATGAATATTGACGTGATCATTGTGGGTAAACGTTGTCTGTTGGCTAAGTGATGAAATTACTTTCTGATAAATTTAAAACAATCAAATTGTTGATTAATGCTCATTTGATAAATTCATTTCCCTTTGTGCTTCCAACTGCGACTATGTTCCACAGGAAATACCTGAATGTGTGTGTGATATTGAACAACAGAAGACTTAATCATCAGTCTTCATCGCGGCATCCTGGATCAAATCCTATTTATTGATTTCAATCCTCTTCTGGAATATCTGAGCAGGAACATGTCTTTGCAGTACCTCAATACTCTCTTTTCCACTGAGCTGATCTTCTGACCACATTGAATATACATCATGAAGACTAACAACTTCTTCCTACATTCATCCTTGTCTGAACTTCTCCATTGCAGAAATTTTCATTCATCTCTATGGTAGATCCAATACACAACTATTCTAACATTAGTGCCTCAACGACACATTTTGCATACTCACTAAACTTCTGGTTATCCACGGCCCTTCTGAATGTCCCCTGTACTCAGAGCGAATCACTTTCACCTATCATCTCTGCAGTCAATGACGTACACCATCCTTTTCATCGATTATCTCTGTACTCATTGAGCTACACTGTCGCCCCATTGAGCATTCACTCATCGCCCCATAGGCATTTGTCTACACTGTCCCGTTCAGCATTCACTCCTGTACTCACTGACCTACACTGTCGCATTCACCATCAGTCCTGTACTCACTGATTTACATTGTCCCATTTATGCCTCAACCCTGTACTCCTTGATCAACAGTGCGATGTTCATCTATCATCCTTGGCCTCACCAACCGACATTGTCCAATTCAACAATTACTGCTGTACTCACTGACCTGTGCTATTCTATTCACTCACCACCACTGTATTCACTGATCTACACTGTTCCATTTATCCATCACTGCTGCATTAACTGTCCTCTAATGCTCTGTTTACTTTTCATCCCTGTACACACTGAACTCCACTGTCTCATTCACCCTTCACTCTGTACTAACTGACGAATAATTCCCCGTTTACTGAACACCCCTGAACTCAATGACTTACACTGTCACTTTCATCCATCACTTCTGTACTCATTGAACTACACTGTCCCATCAACATATCATCATTGTATTCACTGCCTACGGTATCCCGTTCAATCCATCATCCTGTACCCACTGACCCGCACACTTGGAATCATTTGTCACATGGTATTCGTTGATCTGCATTGCCGGTCGCCCATCACACCTATTAAAAAATGAGCAGTACTGCCCCATTCATACATCTTCAATGTACTTACTGACGAGCATTTCCCCAATACCTCTCTACTCGTAGACTGAAACTGTCTACGATTATCCCTGTTCTCATGGGCTTCCACTGACCTGTTCAGGCATCACCCCTGTACTCA
Organism: Chiloscyllium plagiosum; assembly: GCF_037043375.1. Lineage (NCBI taxonomy): Eukaryota > Metazoa > Chordata > Chondrichthyes > Orectolobiformes > Hemiscylliidae > Chiloscyllium > Chiloscyllium plagiosum. The sequence goes on from NW_028270190.1 coordinate 26,561,721, forward strand.
CTGACCTACGCTGTTCCGTTTCTCCAACAGGTCTGTACTCACCGACCTACACCGTCCCGTTTCCCCAACACCTCTGTACTCACTGACTTACATTATAATTTGCACCCTTAATCTTATCACTCAAGGACCTACACGATCCCGTTCAGCCATCACCTCTGTACTCACTGTACTCACAGTCTTTGATCCATTTATCATCCTGTATTCCCTGACCTGCATTGCCCATTTACCCATCACTCCTATACAAACTGACCCACACTGCAACATTTATCCATCACCCTGTACTCACTGACCTATACTGACCTGTTTACTTATCATCCTATACTCACTGAACTCCATCACCCCATTCACCGATGAACTCAGTGCTCCACCCAAATAATCAGTATGTACCTACACTCCCGATCACCAATCCCTTCTGTGTTCACTGACCAACACTGCCCTTCTTACCCATTACCCCTGTACTCACTGACCTAAACTGTCCTGTTTATACTTCACTTCTGTCCTCACTCACCTACATTGTTGCTTTTATCCATTACCCCGTATTCAATTGGAAGGGGACTAATATACTTGCAGGGCAATTTGCTAGAACTGCTTGGGAGGTTTTAAACTAGTAAGGGCGGGGAGGGAGGGGGGGACCCAGGGAGATACTAAGGAAGGAGATCAATTGGTACAGTTAAGAACAGAAGTGAGTCAAACAGTCAGGGCAGGCAGGGACAAGGTAGGACTAATAAATTAAACTGCATTTATTTCAATGCAAAGGGCCTAACAGGGAAGGCAGATGAACTCAGGGCATAGTTAGGAATATGGGACTGGGATATCATAGCATTTACAGAAACATTGGTCAGGGATGGGCAGGACTGGCAGCTAAATGTTCCAGGACACAAATGCTACAGGAAAGATAGAAAGAGAGGCAAGAGAGGAGGGGGAGTGGCATTTTTCATAAGGGATAGCATTACAGCTGTGCTGAGGGAGGATTTTCCCAGAAATACATCCTGGGAAGTTATTTGGGTGGAACTGAGAAATAAGAAAGGGATGACCACCTTACTGGGATGGTGTTATCGACCCCCTAACAGTGAGAGGGAAATTAAGAGACAAACTTGGAAGGAGAACTCAGCTATCTGAAAGAATAATAGGGTAGCTATGATAGGGGATTTTAACTTTCCAAACATCGACTGGGACTACCATAGTGTTAAAAGTTTAGGTGGAGAAGAATATCTTAAGTGTGTACAAGTAAACTTTCTGGTTTAGCATGTGGATGTACCTGTGAGAGAAGGTGCAAAATTTGAACTACTTTTGGGAAATACGGCAGGGCAGGTGACTGAGGCGTCAGTGGGGGAACACTTTGGGGCCAGCGACCATAATTCTATTCGATTTAAAATAGTGATGGAAAAGGATAGATCAGATCTAAAATGTGAAGTTCTAAATTGGAGAAAGGCCAATTTTGACGGTATTAGGCAAAAACTTTCGAAAGCTGATTGAAGGCAGATGCTTGCAGGTAAACGGACAGCTAGAAAAAAGGGAAGACTTCAGAAATGAGATAACAAGAATCCAGAGAAAGTATATTCCTGTCAGCGTGAAAGGGAAGGCTGGTATGTATAGTGAATGCTGGATGACTAAAGAAATTGAGAGTTTGGTTAAGAAAAAAGAAGGAACCATATGACAGGTACAGACAGGATAGATCGAGTGAATCCTGAGAGGAGTACAAAGGAAGTAGGTGTATAGTTAAGAGGGAAATCAGGAGGGCAAATGGGGTCATGAGAAAGCTTTGGCAAATAGGATTAAGGAGAATCCAAAGGGGTTTTACAAATATATTAAGGACAAAAGTGTAATGAGGGAGACAATTAGGCCCCTTAATGATCAGCAAGGCGGCCTTTGTGAAGAGCCACAAAAAATAGTGGAGATATTAAATGAATACGTTGCATCTGTATTTACTGTGGAAAAGGATATGGAAGTTGTAGACTGTAGGGAATTAGATGCTCACATCTTGCAAAATGTCCAGATTACAGAGGAGGAATTGTTCGATGTCTTGAAAAGGTGAAAGGTGGTTAAATCCCAAGGACCTCATCAGACGTAACCTAAAACTCTGTGGGAAGATAAAGACATAATTGCTGGGCCTCTTGCAGAGATATTTGTATCATTGCAAGTCACAGGTGAGGTGTCGGAAGACTTGAGGTTGTCAAACGTGGTGCCAATGTTTAAGAAGGGCGATAAAGACAAGCCAGGGAACCATAGACCGGTGAGCCTGACGTCAGTGGTGGGCAAGTTGTTGGAGGGAATACTGAGGGACAGGATGTACATGTATTTGGAAAGGCATGGGCTCATTAGGGATAGTCAACATGGCTTTGTACGTGGGAAATCATGTCTCACAAACTTGAGTGAGCTTTTTGAAGAGGTAACAAAGAAGATTGATGAGGGCAGAGCAGTAGATGTGAACTATATGGACACCAGTAAGGCGTTCGACAAGGTTTCTAAAGGGAGACTGATGAGCAAGGTTAGATCTCATGGAATACAGGGAGAACTACCCATTGGGATGCAGAACTAGCTGAAAAGTAGAAGACAGAGGGTGATGGTGGAGGGTTGTTTTTCAGACAGGAGGCCTGTGACCAGTGCAGTGCCTCAAGTATCGATGCTGGGTCCTCTACTTTTTGTCATTTTCATAAACAATTTGGATGCGAGCATAAGAGGTACAGTTAGTAAGTTTGCAGATGACACCAAAATTGGAGGTGTAGTGGACAGTGAAGAGGGTTACCTCAGCTTACAACAGGATCTTGACCAGATGGGCCAATGGGCTGAGAAATGGCAGATGGAGATTAATTCAGATAAATGTGAGCTGCTGCATTTTTTGAAAGCAAATCTTAGCAGGACTTATATACTTAATGCTAACGTACTAAGGAGTGTTGCTGAACAAAGCGACCTTGGAGTGCAGGTTTATAGCTCCTTGAAAGTGGAGTCGCAGGTAGATAGGATAGTAAAGAAGGCGTTTGGTATGCTTTCCTTTATTGGTCAGTGCATTGAGTACAGGAGTTGTGAGGTCAACTTGCGGGTGTACAGGATATTGGTTAGGCCACTGTTGGAATATTGCGTGCAATTCTGGTCTCCTTCCTATCGGAAATATTCTGTGAAACTTGAAGAGGTTCAGAAAATATTTACAAGGATGTTGCAAGGGTTGGAGGTTTGAGCTATGGGGAGTGGCTGAATAGGCTGGGGCTCTTTTCCCTGGAGCGTGGGGGGCTGAGGGGTGACCTGATAGAGATTTCCAAAATTATGAGGTGCATGGATAGGATAAATAGTCTTTTCCCTGGGGTCGGGGAGTACAGAACTAGAGGGCATTGTTTTAGGGTGAAATGTGAAAGATATAAAAGAGACCTAAGGGGCAACGTTTTCACGCAGAACGTGGTACGTGTATGGAATCAGCTGCCAGAGGCTGTGATGGAGGCTGGTACAATTGCAATATTTAAGAGGCATTTAGATTGGTATATGAAAAGGAAGGGTTTGGAGAGATGTGGGCTGGGTGCTGGCAGATGGGACTAGGTTGGGTTGGATTTCTGGTCGGCATGGACGGGGTGGACCGAGGGTCTGTTTCCATGCTTTACACCTCTATGACTCTATAATTAGCTACACAGTCCCGTTGACACTCCACCATTTTACATACTGAGTAACAGTGTTCCGTTCAGCCATCATCACTGTACTCGCAAAACTACATTCTCCCAATCACCCATCATTCATGCATTCCCTGTCCTGCACTGTTCCATTCAACCATCATTCTTGTAATCACTGACATACAGGGCCAAGTCCACTCGTCACCTTTGTACACAGTGACCAACACTGCCCTCTTCATACATTACTCCTATACTCACTGATCTGACCTGTCCCATTCACCCATCATCCCTCTACTGACTGAGCCGTTCAGCCACCAGTCCTGCATTCACTGACTTATACTGTCCCGTTTCCAATCCATGCATTTACTCACTGACCTTTAGTGCTCCATTCCCCATGACTTACGTTGTAATTCACCAAATCTGTCCTTTTCTCCCATTACTCAGATATTCATTCACCTTCACAGCCCATTTCACTCATCAACCCTGTACTCACTGAGCTACACCGTCCAATTCAACTATCACCCCTGTACTTAGTGACCGACATTATCCCCATCACAAGTTACCCCTGTACTCAACGACCTACACTATCCCGTTCACCTTTTGCTACTCTACTCACCGATCGACTCTGGCCCGTGAGCCCATCACTTCTGGATTAGAATGGTGCTGGAATAGCACGGCAGTTCAGGCAGCATCGAGGAGCAGGAAAAGCGATGTATTGGGCAAAAGCCCCTCATCAGGAATACAGGTAGAGTGTCTGAAGGATGGAGAGATAAATCACCCTTCAGGCACTCTGCCTGTATTCCTGATGAAGGGCTTTTGCCCTGAAAAACATGCACTCCAGTTTTGAACGCGCTCACCCCAGGGAAACGACTTTGCTATTCTCCATAATAGTCCCCCTCAACATGTTATAAATCTGTAAAATCAGTCACATAAATCAGTCACACCCAACCGCCTAATAACCAATGGAAAAAAATTCCGAGGGTGTTTTTGTAACTAAAACCCTCCATACCTGGAATCATCCTGGCAACTATTTCCTGAAACCCTCTCCTCTTGAGTAATATCCTTTCTATAACAGTGCGTCCATAAGGGCACGCACTACTTTAAAGGTAGCCTCACCTACGACCTGTGCAGCATGAACATGGCGTTGCAACTCCTACACTGAAACGTTTTGAGCAATTAAGGCGAGTATGCTTGACCTATAAGGATCAACTCCATACGCTTCGACCTTTTCCCTTCAGTGTCGCAGGCTGAAGGCTGACTTTGCTGACTTTTGCAGGCATAGATTAGATGAATGGCCGAGGTCTATTCTCCATGAAACGGAAGACCAAAATTAGTGGGCATATGTTGTGGATGAGAGGGGAAAGGTTCAAAAGGGACAGAGGTTAGTGATTATGATGAATGAGCTGTCAGAAGGAGTCGTAGATGTGAGTACATTCACAACATTTTAAAGCTATTTGGATAGCTGCATGAAAATGAAATGTACAGTGTTATGCGTGTGAAATGCAGGCAACCAGCACGTGCTTAGATCAGAAAACCTCGTCTGCGTGAAAAAGGTGGACATAAGAGTCTATTTCTATACCGTATGACAATATATCTCTGTATGTTCAGCCGTGCGAGGCATCCCATTGCAAGGACTGAACAAAACTGACCGACTAACTAACTGCTGAACGGCTTACTTTTTGTTTGAAGCGAGATGTGAAAACACACTCGAGCAAGATGAATGGATAAATTGTGGAGGGCAATTTACCAGGTATTATTTGTTTTTTTCGATTTTTTGTATATTATGATCAAAATGAAGGAGGTCGTGAGAAATTGGATAACCTAAAATGATCAAAGGCCATCAATGGGACTATCAAAACAAAACGACAGCTTGGAAAAGAAATGGTGCGCTGGATAACTGGTTTTTTATGCAGAAATTGCCTGTAATTGACACAATCAAGTTTCACAAATTTGTTCGAGTTTTCTGTGGATCAAACAAGCAAGTCTGCTGAACGTTAACCAGCAGATGTTGTGTAATTGGATTATCAGAGGACATGCGATAAAGTGTTAGTTGAAAGGATATTACACAAGAATGGAGTGCTCAGTGTTGACAGTAAAAAATTAGCATGGATTGAGAATGAGATTGAAAGCAATCAGAAGACAGAGTTGAGATTATTAAGTCTTTTTCATTTTGGAAATAAATAACTAGTGAAGTGCAAGAAGAATAAATCGTAGATCCTTATTCATGTACGATCTGTTTGAATAACTTGGAGAAGGGTTAGAGTGAAATGTCTCCAGATTAAGTGATGATGCAAAAAAGACAGCAGGTTATTTCTGTTGAGGCCATCCAAATCTCTAAGTGGATATATGTATATATAGATTCACTGAGTGAGAACAAAAGTGGTTGATGGAGTTTAAAATCGGGAAATATGCGATATCTTCATTGATAGGAAGAATGAAACTATTCAGTTCGTTCTTTAACTAAAGAGAGAGTCCATAAAAGCTGAGGTACAAAGTGAAGTGCGTGTTCTTCTGCATAAAATTGAAAATCGTAGCACGCAGGATCAGCAAGGAATTAAGACAGAGGTAAAGACAGTCAATAGAGAAGCTGCAGAGCTGGGCAGAAAGGTGGCAAATGGAATTCAATGTAGCTAAATGTGAGGTGATTCACTTTGGGAAGAATAACAAAAAGATGGGGTACTGGGCTAATGGTCGGATACTTGGTAGTGTGGATGAGCAGAGGGATCTTGGTGTCCATGTACACAGATCTCTGAAAGTTGCCACCCAGGTAAATAGTGCGGTGAGGAAGGCATATGGCGTACTGGCTTTTATTGGTAGAGGAATTGAGTTCCGGAGTCCTGAGGTCATGATGCAGTTGTATAAAACTCTGGTGCGGCCGCATCTGGAATATTGTGTGCAGTTTTGGTCGCCATACTATAGGAAGGATGTGGAGGCACTGGAACGGGTGCAGAGGAGGTTTACCAGGATGTTGCCTGGTATGGAAGGAAGATCGTATGAGGATAGACTGAGACACTTGGGGCTGTTTTCATTAGAGAAAAGAAGGTTTAGGGGTGACTTGATTGAGGTGTACAAGATGATTAGGGGGTTAGATAGGGTTGACAGTGTGAACCTTTTCCCGCGTATGGAGTCGGGTATTACAAGGGGGCATAGCTTTAAATTAAGGGGGGGTAGATATAGGACTGAAGTTAGGGGTAGGTTCTTCACTCAGCGAGTCGTAAGTTCATGGAATGCCCTGCCAGCAGCAGTGGTGGACTCTCCCTCTTTATGGGCATTTAAGCGGGCATTGGATAGGTATATGGAGGATAGTGGGTTAGTATAGGTTAGGTGGGCTTGGATCGGCGCAACATCGAGGGCCAAAGGGCCTGTACTGCGCTGTATTCTTCTATGTTCTATGAATTTTGGACTTTATTATGAGGGTGCCCGAGTTTAAACTCTGGGAACTCTGATTATAACAGTAATGGCATTGGTGAGACTGCATCTGAAGTATTGTGTACAGTCTTGAACACACATTTTAAAAAAGAGAGCCTCGCACTGAAGACACCTTCGTAGAGATTCATTAGGCTGATGCCTGGGATGAAGGTTTCAACGCTTCAAAAATGGATAAACACGCTTTAATCAGAAGACTTAACCAGAATGGAAGATGAACTTATTCGATCATGATATCCCAGGGGCTGGACAGGGTAAAATTTAAGAAGATGGTTCCACTCGCTGCTAAGGCGATACCAATTAAAAGCGAGATGCAACGAGAGTTATTCTCTCAGACCTTAATCAATGTTAGAAATCTTCTGTCCTAGAATTTCGTGGACAATAGATCACTGAAAGATTTTTTTAAAAATTACGAAATGGACAGAAGTTGTAAATACTAACGGGCTGTTGACATGAAGAGCTGGTCAAAGAGAAGTTGAGGCCTTAGTCTTATTGAATGGTGGCCTGATGCACAGTATTTTCTACTCCCGACAACCTCATCCATCCATTTCCTCCTTGAACTCAGTGTAAACCTGTGCATGTGGACAATTACCGAAGTTGCTTCCGACGATTTAAAGTGTTGAAAGCACAATGCAAATTCAAGTTCGCTACTCCTCCTGGTAAGGCAGTGAAATTGTCAATCGAAGACAGAAAGCTTTACATTATTTATGTTTTGGAATCTCAACACTTCTAATTCCTGAACTTTGCTGACCCACCGTGTTTCTATTTCGCGCATTCACAGACAGAAAATTTCTAAAACAGCTGCTTGTTTGATGAAGCATGCTGTGTTTTGACTGCCAAAACCAACCATCTTCCTTTTCTACATCTGTAGTGACACAGTTAGCGGAGTTTGTGCGTCACACACTATGTTGTAGACTTGCTGCGTAGGATATATAGCACTGAGACATGCCAATTTATTTTCTCCATCTTTCTGAACTGTTGTTTATGTTCCACCTGATCTTTCTGCCACCCAGTCCATCCAGAAATTTTCACTGTTTCCTATCCTTTAATATTTCTGGAATCAGAAAAGCTTCCCTGTAACATATATAGAAGCGTTCCAGTACAAAAGAACGTTATATGACCCATTGTGGCCACACTGTGTATATATCTGTGAATCTGCCTCCTCTGCTTCATTTAGTAGCAAGCGCCACCTTCTGGCCTCTCTGTGTGTAAATATGTTTCTCATGATAACTTAATAACTTTAGGAATGACTACAATTTATTGATGACCAATATTCAATGGAAGTCACAAGTGGAAATCACCTTCTGGACATTTGCCTCAACGATTCCCTTCTTAATTTTAAACTATGTCGTTCATCTGATTCTTGATTTTCCACTTTCCAGAAGAAATAGCATCAAGGTGTTTCAGACATTTCCGAAAAGCTTCAGTCTCTCAGTTTTTGGCATCATCCTTTGAAATTTTCTTTGCAATCATTCTAATATTCTTCTTACAATTTACAGACGTGACCGATGGACATTGTTCCTAAGTGCGTCAAAATGTTGGAAGGAAGTGAACAGTGTGCTGCATAGAAACGCATGGGATCCAAATGAGAATATTCGCTTCTTCCTTCTTTCTCATTATACAATCAGTTATGCATCTTCCTGACTTCAATTATATTGATTGATTGCAGAAGTTGAAAGTGAGTCCATCATAGTACCAGCGGAGAAGACAGAATGTCAGTTATCATCACAAGACAGAATATGTTCAGAAAGCAGAGAAGCTACTTGCAGATACTGTCACATATCCACAGAGGGAGCATGGCCTCACTCCACAGCTCATCATCTGAACAAACCACACACTGCAGAACCGTAAAATAAAGGGACTAATAACAAGGGTTGATCTACAGATGATGAACCAGAAAGCAACAACATCCCAAGTTTTAACGGATTACCCAAAGGACATAATCTACAAATACAAATTACACACATTGTGGCACTCCCGGGACTGCCATCGCATAAAATGGCAAAATAACTCCAAGGCAAACTATAACATTTTATTAGCGGATCGGAACACTTCAAGCAATCACCACAAGAATTCTGAGACAAAGTCATGAACATAAATGCAGACACGGATGATACAATGGTCTACCTTAATGTAATGGCATTGTTCATTTCAATTAACACATTTCCAGACAGAGACACAACAACAAACCTTCTGGATAAGCAGAACAGATAGCACGACGGGGAACCGAACAACAAAGAATACATGCTCAAAATACTAGACCTGTGCTTGACGATTCAAGTCACATTTAACAGAAAATATATAAATAAATCAGTGGAACACCACTTAGCTCACCCACCTTTAACTGACAACAGAAACAGTGATTCAAAGATTTGACCAAACAGCCTTATCACACACCAAACACAAACTCTAGATCAGATAGGAAGACAACACATGAAGAGAATAAAAATCGAGAATACACGCCGGATTATCAAAACCATGCTCACAACGATCAGATTTATGAGAGAGGCGAAAACAAACAATCATCTCCCGTTCCTGGATGTAATGGTACAAAGAACACAGAACAGTAAATGCACCACAAAAGTGTACAGGAAAGCCACAAAGGGTCCGGAATTACAGCAGCATCCACCCATACATGTACAAAATAAGCTGCATTACGACCCTCTTCAATCGGGCTACAAAAGACTGCACCACATCAAACCTGAGAAGGAATGAAGAAGAACAACTATAGAGTCATAGAGCCATAGAGATGTACAGCATGGAAAAAGACGCTTCAGTCCAACCCGTCCATGCCGACCAGCTATCACAACCCAAATCTTGTCCCACCTGTCAGCATCCCGCCCATATCCCTTCAAACACTTCTTATTCATATACCCATCCAAATGCCTCTTAAATGTTGCAATTGTACCAGCCTCCACCACATCCTCTGGCAGCTCATTCCATACACGTACCACCCACTTCGTGAAAAAAGTTGTCACTTAGGTCTCTTTTATATCTTTCCCTTCTCACCCTTAACTATGCCCTCTAGTTCTGGACTCCCCAACCCCAGGGAAAAGACCTTGCCTATTTATCCTATCCATGCCCCTCATAATTTTTTAAATCTCTATAAGGCCACCCTTCAGCCTCCGACGCTCCAGGGAAAACAGCCCCAGCCTGTTCAGCCTCTCCCTGTCTCTCAGATCCTCCAACCCTGGCAACATCTTTGTAAATCTTTTCTGAACCCTTTCAAGTTTCACAATATATTTCCGATAGGAAGGAGACCAGAATTGCACGCAATATTCCAACATTGGCCTAACCAATGTCCTGTACAATCGCATCATGACCTCCCAACTGATGTGCTCAATACTCTGACCAATAAAGGAAAGCATACCAAACGCCTTCTTCACTACCCTATCTACCTGCGACTCCACTTTCAAGGAGCTATGTACGCTTAACTCGCAAACAACGTGGCGAGGAAATGCCGCACCCTAACTCACTAGCCACGATACTTCACATGAAAAATTGTCTTGAACAAACAGCCAGACGTCTCCAAATATTCGGATTCATAACAGCCCATAAACCAACTGCGACACTCAGACAACAAATCATCAGATCAAGACACTCTATACCCATCATGTGCCAAGACTAAAATAATTTAAAAGACTCCATGCAAAGACTGCAAAAAAACACTATATACGACAAACGAGCAGACAACCAGCAATCCTCGTCAACCAACACCAACTGGCCACTAAAGGCCATGACCAGCTGTCCCAATAGCCATGCACACAGATGACAAGAACCACAACATTGACTGGGACAAGACAAAGGTCACAGGAGAATCTAAACAAAGGACAGTTTGGGTACTTCTAGAAACATGTCGCTCTGCCAGGACTCGATCTACAAACACATTGATGTTGACCAAATATATTAGCGTCTACAATGAACAACCTGAACTGCTAACCACCAGCAGCAGAAACGGAACCAAATACTTTCCAGAAGACACAGGACAAGAGCGCTCCACAGAAGGCTCCAAAGCACTGGAGATATTGAGGATCTAAAATCTAGATTCAGGATGTTGTCATGACCAACAAATCTGTGCAAGCTTTTCTTAACCAAAAATGACTTTTCAACTTGAAGTAATATAAAAAATGGCTTCAGGTTAATACTATGCTAAAATGATTGGAAGCTGCCTTCCTGCTTTGCTGAGCTAGCTGAATTAAAAGATAAAGCAGACAACGGAGTCTTCATGATACAAATCATAAAACATTTGCTGACTACCCTGGCTAACCTTGAACCATAAGTATGAGGCAATAATGTACGTAAGACAATATTGTTTCCCAAGAAATATCTTTGTATTAATCTGCTGTCCATTACGTCACCTCATTACATTTCATTGGTTTTCTTTTGCAGTTAAGATTGAACTATCTCTTAAGAAACATATAAAACTGCTTATTGTTGAAAGTCGGTTGCGCAGTTATCTCCAAGGAGCACTTAAAATGTTAACCTCTTTGTTGTGGGTCAAACATGTGCCCGGCATTGTAATAAATTGTGAAACCTTGCTGAAGCAGACCATACTCCTAGTGATTCTTTTGACCGATTACAGAAACGAGAAGCCCCTCCCGGGGGTCCAGGTCTTCATATGGTGCCTTGCCTCGTGGATTCGGGCCGGACGGATCGTGGGCAGTGTTGTAAGAGCCTTGATTCCTCTAATATTGGGTATTGAGTAATTGGTCAGCCAGACGTGAGTGTTTTATATCCGTTTGGTTTTCCTCTCATTCAAGAAGTGGCTGAACTGAACCCTCGCTGTCTATTGTCTTGTCCAGCCAGAAAGGATTGGTCTTGGCAAGGATAGGGTCAGAGGGATCCTATGAAAAAGGGGAATGGTGGAATAAGCGTGAGTTGGGAGTTGGAAACTCCGTTTTCTAAAGAGATAGAATTCGAGGACTTTTTGAGTTGTGAATTCCGTTTTTAAAGATATAGAAGTCGGAGACTTCTGGAGCTGAGACCTCCGTTCTTTAAAGAGATGGAATCGCAGCTTTCCGGAGTTTGAAACTACATTTTTAAAGGGATAGAAGTCGAGGATTCCGGGATTGGGAACTCCGTTTTTTAAAGAGATAGAAGTCGGAAACGTCTGGGGTTGGGAACTTCATTTTTAAACAGATAGAAGTCAGCGACGTCTGAAGTTGGAAACTCCAGGTTTTAAAGTGAAACGAAAGTCGTGAACCTTTGTGAGAGGCAACAACTCCACCTCAGATGGGGGATCTCAGGACAGAGTTGAGAGACGGATCTGAATAGGGTGATTCAGTCGGATGGCATTATTTGAATTGTCACTTAAATTATTCTATGAGATGTGTGTGAGAAGTTTCTGGAGAAATCTGACAGTCTGTGAAAGCTTTTGGCGCCTTAACAATGGCATTAAGTGATGAGAAGTAGCTACTAGCTGGCCATAAAATTATTCAATTGATTAAGTCAGCCCAGTAATTGATTTGGCAATTAATTAGACTGTGGGGACAATTCTGTGACAAAAGTCACAAAAGATCAGTTTGCGCTTATGGCAGGATACTGCCACCAAATTGGGAATTGAATCAACTAATAATGGTACCATGAAATCTATTGAGGTCCTCTAAAATGAATGTCCTCGAGTTAAACATCAATAGAAACAAAAGCAAAAGGCACCAATGACTGGTAGTCAAATGTTCGATACTTGGCTACTCATTAGTCTTTTTGTTTGTTGTACCTGTCGTATATGTTTGACGCAGCTTGTGTTGCTTTGCTGATTAGTTTTGTTATTCTGTTTGTTTGGTGTGCGTGTTGTGCGAGAGAGAGTGTGTGTGTGTGTGAGAGAGAGAAAGAGAGAGAGATCGACAGACAGAGAGGGATAGAGAGAGACAGCAGAAGAGAGCCCTTCAGCTTGCAGAAAATGTAACCCTTTGTGATTCGGTTTGAATGCACATTTATTTGTTTCTGAAATGTGGAGGGTGATTGCTGTTCTTGTCGTGTTAAAAAAGAGATAAGCTGGCCAGGGACAACAAAATGCTGTTTAAAATGCTGATACAATTCTTGCTACTAGGCTAGAAAATACTAGTTTGTGTACTCAACAGGGCCTTAGCATTTGGACAGAAGGTTCTGCTGAAAACATCTTAAGATTTACAAAATTAGTCACACGGATTTTGCTTGCCCCAGGGTTATGACAAGTGAAACCCCTTTTGATAAGCCCTGGACACACACCAAGGTCCGCGTCATGCTTCAAGATGCCCATGATCTATTTGAGTGCCCAACATTAGTTTTAATTAGCTAGTACAAATCTGCTGTAATTATACCTGCTTGCTTCAGGACTTTAATGGATTTGGCATACAGGGCATATTGGACATGTTGGACAATTGTTAAAGACGCAATTGTATTTCACCTGGGTTCTGGGCGAACGCAGAGGCATGAAATCTTATCTTGAAAATATTGTTAAAATTACAAACGGAAATCCTGAGAGGAATTTAGATTTTGCACACTTGAATAACAAGTTATGTATCACAGTCAGAATTTATGAGAATAAACTCCCTAACTTTGAATGTTCAGGAATGTGAGGGCATCATTAACCCTACAAGAATGGAATAAACATAGCTAAAAACTGAGATATGAAGAAAGTTGGAAAATGTTCGTGTGTGTGTGAGACAGAGAGAGGAGGAGGAGAGAGAGACTGAGAGTTTGTAGAAAGTTTAACCCTGTGTGACTCGGTTTGAATGCACATGCGTTTGTTGGTGATTGAATGTTTGGGTTTTGTTGCCGAGAGTTCGAGATCTGGGACAGTTTTGAATCTGATCTGCATTTTGGAAATTTAACATGATTTCTTTACGTTTAAGGATCGTTCAGTGATTATGAAATGAAGTATTGATTCCTGTTCTTCTTACAAGCCATGACTACCCTCCAGGCAGTTTGTAACTAATCTCCTTTATCCCTACTAGAAAGCCAACCATATTCAATTTCAACGATTGAACAATTTCAATAATTTACAAACAGGATTAAAACAAAAAAACAGAGAACTTAGGTTCTACCAGGAATCAGAGCCAATATCTGGCATACCAACCCTTTTTGAGGATGGGGATTTTGTTCCTAGAAAACCCACTGAGCCCCTAACAACTCCTGATTATCCACAGCACACCACCGACATGTTACAAATCTTTCCTTCTTTTGAAACTGAAGTTTCCAGTCTTCTTACCCGATATCACAGGGATGAGTGATCTCTGCTTCCTAAACCGGATCCCATCCTGTGAATTAGAGTTATGTTAATGAAGCATGCCCCTGACACAAAACAAAACTGGCTCAATTTGGTCGACATGCCCAAGGGTGACATGAATGTAAATGCAGTAAAATTCTGGAAGTAGCCTGAATACGCAAGGCTTGTGTTACAAGACTGAAATGTGTGGCTATCTGTCTGACAGAAGGGATCCACAATTGTCAATAACCAAGAAGCTCAATTACCTTTGTTTAACCCTATGCGTTTGCAACGTTTTTCACCTGGAGTCACTGACATGATCCAGACATCGGTACAATGTAGTCCAGAAATTTCCAGTTGCAAATGAATGAGCAGTAATTTTCTATTGGGATGGCCAGAAACGGACTGAACCACGATGCAGGTTACACGTAAAACCAATTATGTCCAGCGCCCTCGCAATCGCAAATGCCATATGCCAGCCCTGAAGGGTTGATTGGAACCAGTATACCCACTGGGGCTGGAACCTACCTCAGATGCCACCCGACGACCACTGTTGTGCCACCTTTTTCCGAGGGAACTCTGACAATGGGGCCAGGCCGGCCCCACCATTTCACCTTTGAGACTTGCAACAAAACAGCAAAATCCCCCAAGGACAAATGCCTGGCCCTTGCTTTAACTGTTGAAATGTGGCGAGTGGGAAGAGATGTGTTTTTAATGTTACATTGGAGCTGATGTGGAGAATCGACATGCTTTCATCCGAGCAAAATGAAAATCTACTAATTTACACTGACTCTTCATGATGCTTTTAGTATGACCCACTATTTCAGAGCCTTGTGGGAACATTCAAGATTTTTAACCCCCAAGGGGCAACGTGATAGCAATGCTGTTTTGCCCAATCAATCTGGCAGTTATCAAGATCAAAGTTTGTGAGAAGATTTGTAGCTCGGGTGCTCGTTGCTGTGGTACTGTTCGCCGAGCTGGAAGTGTTTGTTGCAAACGTTTCGTCCCCCATCTAGATGACATCCTCAGTCTTGGGAGCCTCCTGTGAAGCGCTTCTGTGGTGTTTCCTCCGGCATTTATAGTGGCCTGTCCCTGCCGCTTCCGGTTGTCAGTTTCAGCTGTCCGCTGTAGTGGCCGGTATATTGGGTCCAGGTCTATGTGTTTGTTGATGGAGTTTGTGGATGAGTGCCAAGCTTCTAGGAATTCCCTGTCTGTTCTTTGTTTCGCTTGCCCTATAATGGTAGTGTTGTCCCAGTCAAATTCATGTTGCTTGTCGTCTGCGTGTGTGGCTTCTAGGGATAGCTGGTCGTGTCGTTTCGTGGCTAGTTGATGTTCGTGGATGCGGATCGTTAGCTGTCTTCCTGTTTGTCCGATATAGTATTTTGTGCGGTCCTTGCATGGGATTTCGTACACTACATTAGTTTTGCTCATGCTGGGTATCGGGTCCTTCGTTTTGGTGAGTTGTTGTCTGAGAGTGGCTGTTGGTTTGTGTGCTGTTATAAGTCCTAGTGGTCGCAGTAGTTTGGCTGTCATTTCAGAGATGTTCTTGATGTATAGTAGTGTGGCTAGTCCTTTGGGTTGCGGCATGTCCTCGTTCTGTTGTCTCTCCCTTAGGCATCTGTTGATGAAATTGCGAGGATATCCATTTTTTGCGAATACCTTGTATAGGTGTTCCTCTTCCTCTTTTCGCAGTTCTGGTGTGCTGCAGTGTGTTGTGGCCTTTTTGAATAGTGTCTTGATGCAACTTCGTTTGTGTGTATTGGGGTGGTTGCTTTCATAGTTCAGGACTTGGTCTCTGTGTGTGGCTTTCCTGTGTACCTTAGTGGTGAATTCTCCGTTTGGTGTTCTCTGTACCCTCACGTCTAGGAATGGGAGTTGGTTGTCCTTTTCTTCCTCTCTCGTGAATCGGATTCCTGTGAGTGTGGAGTTGATGATCCGGTGTGTATTCTCTATTTCCGTGTTTTTAATGATTACAAAGGTGTCATCAACGTATCTGACCCAGAGTTTGGGTTGAAATTCAAATTCAAAAATAGAAGAGACAATTAACATCATCAACAACACCCTCACAGGCATAAAGTTCACCAAAGACGAAGAAACCGACAACAAACTTGCATTCCTGGATGTCACAGTCGAAAGAAAAAACAACGGAGAGCTATAAACCTGCGTATAAAGAAAAGCGACAAACACTGACCAAATACTCAACTACACCAGCAACCATCCCAACACCCACAAACGAAGCTGTATCAGAACACTAATCCAACGAGCCTCCACACACTGCAGCACAGACAAACTACGCAAAAAAGAGGAGAACCACCTACACAACGTATTCAAAAAGAACACATACCCAAAACATACAGTGCACAGATTCCTCAAGAACAAACCACGACAACTAGACCAAACACAGTCACAAACCCTAACCACCTTACCATACATCAAATAAGTTTTCGAAATGACATCCAGATTACTAAGTCCACTCGGAATCCCAGTAGCATACAAACCCACCAACACTCTCAAACAAAAACTAACAAACTTAAAAGACTCAGGACATCCCATGGACAAAACCAACATTATTGACAAAATTCCATGAAAGGACTGCCACAAACACTACATACGACAAACAGGAAGAAAGTTCGCCAGCAGGATAAACGAAAACCAGCTAGCCACAAAATGACACGACCCTCTCTCGGTCGTAGCCCTCCACACGGATGAAAAAAACCACCATTTCGACTGGGACAACACATCTATCCTGGGACAGGCTAATCAAAGGCATGCCAGATAATTCCAAGAGGCCTGGCATTCCAACCACAACTCCATAAGCAAACACATAAATCTCGATGCCATCTATCAACACCTCCGAAAACGAACAGGAAATGACATCACCACAAACCCCAGGAACCCCATCCAGGAGAAAGATATAAATAGAAAGCAAGAGACAACAGCTTCGCTTCACTTGGAGGTCCCCACTGATGATGTTACCGAGCCAGGTAACGAGACGTCTGGATATCAAACCTACAGCTCAGCGAGCAAACCTACACCCTAAATCTCAGTCTGAGGTACAATCCTTCACAAACTTTGCACGATCTGAACACTCACTATCTGCAACATTCTAAAATGGACACGTTCTAGAATATTATAAAACAGACATTATAGACAAAAGAACGAAGAACAAGACAGCACAGGAACAGACCCTTTGGACTTCCATGCCTGCGCTGATCCAGGTCCTGTAACTAAAGTTGCCGCCTATTTTGTAAGGATCTGTATCCCTTTGTTCCCTGTTCATTCACGTGTCTGTCTAGATACATCCTAAATGACACAATCGTTCTCGCCCTACGACCTCTACGAGCAATGACTTCCAGGCACCCACCCCGTCAGGTTCAAGAACTTTCCACGTATGTGTCCACTAAACCTTTCCCCTCTCACTTTGAACTCGTGACCCATGATAATTGAGTCCTTCAATCTGGGAAAATGGCTTCCAGCTATCCACCCTGTCTCTGCCTCTCGTAATTTTGTAGGACTCATCCGGTTCACCCGAGAAAATTTCTTCTTTCCAATGAAAACAATCCTAAATAACTCCAACTCTCCTCATAGCTAACACCCTCAATACCAAGCGTCATCTTGCTGAACCTCTCCTGCACCCTCTCCAAATCATGCACATCATTTTGCTATGGTGGCGACCAGAACTGTACGCAGTATTCTAAGTGTGTCCGAACCAACGACTTATACAGCTGTACAGTAACCTGCCAACACTTGTGCTTAGAATCCCGTCTGATGAAGGAAATATGCCGCACACCTTCTTGGACACTCAACTGACCGCGCTGCCATCTACAGGGAACAATGAAAATGAACACTCAGATCTCTCTGTACATCAATATTTTTCCGAAGACTTTTCAATTTACTGTGTAGTTTGCTCTTGAATTGGATATTCCAGACTACATCACCGCTCATTTGTTCGGATTTGCTGTGCCTAACTGCCTTTGCTGTGCCTAACTCTCCTATATATCTATGTTCTGTTGGATTCTCAGACCGTTCCCTTCACAATTTGCGACTCCACCAAACTTAGTGTCATCTGTAAACTTGCTAATGAGGCTAGAGGCTACCTACTTTTTTCCTCCAAACCATCTATGTATATCGCAAATAACACTGGTCCCAGAACGGTTCCCTGTGGAACACTACTGGTCAAAGATATCCATTTTCAGATTCTCCCTCCCTCTACTGTTCTCTGTCTCCTATTGCCCAACCAGTACTCTATCCATTTGGCTAGAACACCCTGAATCCCATGCGATTTCACCTTCTTCATCAGCATACCATGGGGAACATTATGAAATGCTTTGCTAAAGTCAGTATATATGACATCTACTCCCCCCCCCTCATCAATTAGCTTTGTCATCTCTTCAAAGAATTCTATTAGATTTGTAAGACATGACATTCCCTGAACAAAACAATGCTGCATATTGCAGATTAAGCTCATTTTCTTCCATGTGTGTATGTGTCCTATCCCTTGTTCTTCAGTAGTTTCATTACCGCTGATGTCAGGCTTACAGGTCTGTAATTACCTGGATTATTTCTGCTACCTTCTTAAACAACGAGACAGCATTAGCACATCTCCGGTCCTCTGAGGCCTTTCTCGTGTTAAGGATGCTCCAAAGGTACCTGTTAAAGCCCCAGCTGTTTCTGCTCTTGCTTCCATTACTAACCTGGGATAGATCCGGTCCGGACCTAGGGACTTGTTCATCTTAATGCCTTTTAGAATATTCCAAACTTCCTCCCTTCTTATGCCGCCTTGACCTCGACTAATCAAAGATCTATCCCTAACCTCAACATCCGCTAAGTCCCTCTCGTTATGAACACTGATGCAAAGTATGCATTAAGAACCTCACCGACTTCCTCTGATTCCACGCATATCTTTCATCCTTTGTTCTTATGTGGGCCAACCCTATCCCTAGTTACCCTCTTCCCCCTTATATGAATAAAAGGTTTTGACGTTTTCCTTAATTATACTCAGTATGGACATATCATGACCTTTTTGAGCCCTCTTATTTCCTTTATTTAAAATTGGTCCTACATTCGCCATATTCTTCTAAGGCTTTGTCTGTCTTCAGTCGCCTAGACCTTATGTACGCATCCCGTTTCCTCTTAGTTAGTCTCACAACTTCACCTGTTATCCATGGTTCCCTTATCATGCCATTTCTCATCCTGATTTTCACAGAAACATATCTCTACTGAGCTCTACTCAACCTCTCATTAGAAGCCTCCCACAAATCGAATATACGTTTCCCATCAGACAGCTGCTCCCAATCAACATTATCCAGCTCTTGCCAAATGTTCGTATAATAGCCTCACCAATTCAGCAGTCATCCTTCAGGTTCACTCTCGTCTTTGTCCATTAATATTCT
The DNA here is from genome assembly GCF_037043375.1 of Chiloscyllium plagiosum. Taxonomy (NCBI): domain Eukaryota; kingdom Metazoa; phylum Chordata; class Chondrichthyes; order Orectolobiformes; family Hemiscylliidae; genus Chiloscyllium; species Chiloscyllium plagiosum. The sequence goes on from NW_028270190.1 coordinate 26,581,322, forward strand.
AAAGATTATGGAATTCTGATCACTATATCCAAAGTAACCCCCTTCTGAAACTTGAACCACCTGGCTGGTCTCATTTCCCATCTCCAGGTCCAGTGTGCCTCCTTTCCGAGTTGGAATAATGACATACTGATGTGGAAAGTTCTCTTGGAAGCTGCCAACAAATTATGCTCCATCTAGACCTCGAACACTAAGTGAATCCCAGTCAATCTTGGGAAAATTATAATATCTTGGGAAAATAAAGATTGATCTATTGGTCCTACATCTTTCTATGATCTCTCTATATATTTTTGCCTCTATCTCACGTTCGCTATATGGAGGCCTGTTTTCCAGTCCCAACATTGTTACCGCATCCTACCCATTTATGAACTCTGCCCGTACTGCCTCACTGCTCGAGTCTTCCATAGTGTCCTCCTTCAACACAGCTGTGATATCTTCTTTAATCAGTCATGCAACTCCTTCACCCCTTTTACCTTTCTCTCTATCCCGCCTGAAACATCGATATCCTGGGAAATGTAGTTGCTAATTATGCCCTGACTCAAACAAGTCTCAGTAAAGCAATAACATCATACTCCCAGGTATTAATTCAAACAGTAAGTTCATCTGCTTTACCTCGGTACCTCTTGCATTAAACAAATGCACCTCAGACCACCAGCCCCTCTGCGTTCATCCTCTGCTCCCTGCCTACTCTACCCTTTGGTCACTTTGACTTCATTATCTAATTCCTTCCAGGCTTTAGTTACAATTTCCTTGCTGTCCACTAAGCTCTTCATTTCATTCCCATCTTCTGCCAGATTAACTTAAACCCTTCCTAACAGCGTTTTACATGAAACAATTTCTAACTGTAATCATTTTGAACGGTCAGACAGAATTTAATTAAACAAAGAATCCAGACGGAAGAGGTCCTGTTCCAGGGACATCGAGAAATTGTTTCGAAGTTCCCTGAAGTACTTGCGACGTTGAACACAATTTCCCTGTCTGTGCAGCTATTCACTTTGGAGGATCGACAACAACTTAGACTAAAATCCCTTTGTTTTCAAATAAAGCAGACAGAACCCTTCAGAATGGGAAGGTTTTCAGAAACAAGAACGGAAGTGGCTGGAAAAGCTCAGCAGATCTGTGGGCACTTGTGACGTGCTGTGTTCTGCCAGACCTGATGAACATTTTCAGCAGTTTTTGTTGATTGTTTCTGATTTATAGTATCAACAGTTCTTTTGGTTTTTTTTTGGCAACGTTTTCACACTCTGTAATTTGAACTGTAAAGAGGGGAACTGTGTCTGCTCTCAAGTAATCAAGCCCACGGACGTTTTATAGAAATGGTCTGTTCGTATGAATGTGTGCCTGTGTGATTGAAGATGGAGTGTTTCTGATGACTTGTCTCACATTTTAAACAGTTAAGAGCTTCGATTTTCTAAATTCAGCTTCAATTATTTCAATAAATCTTTGACGACAGTAACTTGTCAGAAAATCTGAACAGACTCTCAGTGAAACTGACAGCTTTACTTCCAGGCTGATGGGTAATTTGTTTGTTTTCCTTCCTCACAGTTAACATAGTGACGATCTTCGTTCTGCTTTATAAAGATTGTGGATTGTCTCCATGTGTCAATCGTTACCTGCAGGCTATGGCTGTAGCGGATCTACTGGTCATGATCCTCGATCTGATATTGAGACACATTCCTATTACTTATCAGGAACATTTTGATTTCTTGAGGTCTATCCCTGTGTGTAATATCCACGCCGTCCTGCTTTATGCAGCCACTGACTGTTCAGTCTGGTTTACCGTCACTTTCACCTTTGATCGATTTGTGGCCATTTGCTGCCAGAAGCGAAAAAGTAAATATTGCAGTGAGAAAACGGCAGCTGTGGTGCTGGGAACATTGACTGTGTTGAGCTGTTTAAAGAACATTTTCTGGTATTTTATGCTCACAGATCGGTATTGGCTGGTGAACGATCCCTGGTTTTGTGAGATAACAATGGACGTACGTGAGTCTCAAGTCTGGGTTACAATCGAGTTCCTCCACCACATTATAACCCCGGCCCTCCCATTTCTATTCATTCTACTGCTCAATAGTTTCACCATCAGATACATTTTAGTGACTAGCAGAGCTCGCAGGAGACTTCAGGCTGACAATAATAGGAACATTCTATGTGACACAGAAATGTAAAGTCGAAAAAGAGCAATTATTTTAATGTTTGTGATCTCGGCCAATTTCATCCTATTCTGGTCAATGTTAATGGTGTATTCCATATGTTTCCGAATGTATTGGTTTGGGTATATGTCTGTGTATCTGGATAACTGTCTTATGCAACTGGGCTTCATGCTGCAGCTCCTCAGTTGCTGCACAAACACCGCAATTTATGCGGTGACTCAGACTAAGTTCAGACAGCAGCTGATGACTGTGTTGAAATATCCCTTTACCTAAATTAGACAAAGCAAACTCTTCCTATTTTAACAGACTGATGGTAGTCCTGATTGTTCAAACTTATCGCACAGGTTACTGGGACCCATTTTAAGATTTCTATCAACTCAATGCTGTTTGGAAAATTACCATTCCACTTACTGGATCTATAACTTCCATTTGTAAATGATAATCATGATAATTAAGAACAGCCAGGCGACAGAATTAACAGTATTTCACTTGTCTTCCTGTTAAAATAACTGAGCTCAAAAAAGACAAACTCGAGCCTCAGGGAAATCGGAGGACCTGGGCCAGAATTAGGTGCTGGGTTTAAAGTCACTCTATTTTTGCCTTCACCTCCGGTGTTATCCGCTCTGACCTCGGCTCGGGCAAATCCATATTTCTCCCTTTCTCCATCTTTCTCCATATATTCGTTCCACTGTCAGAATCTCTCTCTCTGTATTGATGTCTCCTCCTGTGATTCCCTCCCATTTTCTTGCTTCTCTGTCTCTCCTCCTTCGCCCGTTTTTCTTCACTCTATCTCCCTCTTGCACTATCTATCTATCTCCCAATCTCCCTCTCTACGAGTTCCCTCACACACTTCATAACTCTCTTTATATAATCCTTTCTCACTTTTCATTGTAGAGGGAATAGAATGGATGACGGACAACAGTCTTCTGCTCGGGGAACAAAACAAGTGTGCAGACTCAAGCTGTTGCTGGGGCTTGGTCCAAGGCCAACTTAAGGGCACAGTGAGTGTAGCATCACTGGAGGGCACAATTGTGGGTAAAGGACTGGCCTTTTTTGCAGGAGTACTGTGGAGGTGCGATAACGTTCGTTGCCTTGGAACAGTGTGGGAGTGGGTGATCCAGCCGTTGCTAGATTAGAAAAGTAGCTGTTGGATCATCAGTCCTTGCAATAGCAGTAGGTTCAATGTGGGAACTAAGTCAGTTACGAGGGGAATACAATTGTGATGGGTCACAGGTCGTTACAAGTGATCATGTTGCTTTGAGATCATACTCATTTTGCGAGGGATCAATGTGTGATGCAACGAGCCATTCCCAGTGGAAAGGTGTGGGGGTGCGGTCATTGCTAGGGTATCAGAGAGGAAGTTGGGTTGCAGGCAGTTTCAGGGATAATCACAGTTGTGAATGGGATCAAAGCCCATATGACAGAACCAAGTGTGGGTGGGGTAAAAATTGTGAGTAATTGAATAAAGTGAAATAAATGTATTTTGCTAAGTAATAGGCTGGGTTGTGGAATAAATTACCTTTATTAAGTGATCAGTGTGAAGCTGGTTCTGAAGGGCATTGCCTTGGGAATGGTATGATTGGTACAGGCCAGTTACTCAGTGAAAACCTTGAAACCTTGGGTGCGTAATCACTGTCCATTTTTTTTTAGATTAGATTAGATTAGTTTTTTTTAGATTACATTCTAAAACACGCCGACACGAAACCCACCCATACCCCTAACCTAACACTACGGGCAATTTAGCATGGCCAATTCACCTGGCCCTGCACATCTTTGGACTGTGGGAGGAAACCGGAGCACCCGGAGGGAACCCACGCAGACACGGGGAGAACGTGCAAACTCCACACAGTCAGTTGCCTGAGGCGGGAATTGAACCCGGGTCTCTAGCGCTGTGAGGCAGCAGTGCTAACCACTGTGCCACCGTGCCGCCCGTCCAATTAAAGTGCGGTGAATTCATAGGTCATTGCCGTGGGGAAAATGAATTCGTGAGTCCTCAGGTCATTGTTAGGGCATATTATGGGAGTTGGGTGAAAATCAGTTTCAAGGCGAAACAGATGTGATTTGGGCTGCCGACTTTGATTGGGTAAAAGGGTGGATATGTGAGCTCAGCTCATTCTTTGGGAATCGTGTGGAAAGGGAAATACAATTGTGCTGCGCTGCTGCCTTTGAAGGGCGAACAGACTGCGGATGGGGCCTCAGACGCCTTCGAGCCGAAACTGTGGGTGTTGCACCACTGAATGTTGTTGAGAGAATAGAGTTCACATGAGTTCACAGGCTACAGTGTTTGGGGTGGATGCAAGGGCATTGCCTGGCAATTACTATGGGGTGAGAATGCAGGCCATTGCTCGGGAAACTGGCTTGGGAAACTCATTAGGGTAAGGAGTCACAGGCTGATACTATGGAAGGTATGTGGGTGGGGTAATGCCTAGTCGCTGCCAGAGGAACAGGGTATGGTTGGCAAGAGGCCGTTCAGAGTCGAACATCTTGGACCACAGACCATTGCTAGAGGTACAGAGTGAAATTCGGATTTCAGGACGTTGGTCGGAGATTTTAGACGATTTTGTACCAATGACAATTAGTAGGAGAGCGCTGATGCAGTGGGAAAACTCTTGTTAAGGAAACAGAGTGATTATGGATTCACAGATCATTGCTGGCAGAACAAAGTGTTCATTGCCGCAAGGCATTGCAAGAGGAACAAAACGTTTTGGAGATATGGGCCGTTGACAAGGGAACAGTGGAAGTTGACGCACAAGCTCAGTGTGAGGAGAATGGAGTTAGAGTCGGTACACCGACCATATCTAGAGGACTAGAGTATACGTGAGGCTGCAGTTTGTTGGTAGGCAAGCAGACTAGGTGTGGGACAATAGAGAGTAGGTATGGGAGCAGCAGGCCGTTGGTCAGAGAAAATGATGGGTGTTATCCACAGGACTTTTTTCATTGACATCTGATAAGGGTGGGACCACTGGCTGTTGCTAAGGGACAGGAATCTGGGTGGGGCCCAGACCATTGCTACTGGAACAGAGTTGATGTGGGACAACTGGACATTGCTGGGCGATCAAAAACAGAAGTTACTGGAAAAGGTCTGCAGGTCTGACAGCATCGGTGAGGAAATATATTCTTCAAATATTTGGAATGGCCACTGAATCCGAAAAGTTAACAGTGATTTTTCCAGCAACTTTTGATTTTGTTCCTGCTTTGCAGAATCGGCAGTTATTTCTATTTTATTGCGAGGTGATTTGTGGGGTCACAAACCATTGCCAATAAACAGAGTGGGAGTGAATCTAAAAGTTGTCAGGGGAACAGAGTAGTGGTGAATCAGCAGTGTGTTACTACGGAAATAGGTCAGTGGTGAGTCTATGATGGTTGTTAATGGAAACACAGCGAGTGTTGTATCATTGCTGGTTAGTACGGAAAATTAATGGAATGTGACCAGTGGGCATTAATAGGTAATTAGGCCATCACTAAGTCAACAAACATGATGTACGACCAGCGTCTGTTAGAAAATGGAGTAGGGATGGCTGGGGAATAGACGGGTATGGTTGGAGACATTTCACCGTCGATCAGACTGGCTTAAACTCTCACAAGCACATTCACATACGCAGCTGTTAAGGGTCGTGGAATGACAAAAGTTTATTGGGTTTTTGAAATTCTGAAGCTTCATGAAGCAACCCCTGGATTAATACAGCATATTCACACAGCTGGGTCAGGCTCGAGAACTACCCCCTCCATTATGTTGTACGAGTCAATTATTGGAATCAGATGTTATGTTTTGGAGCAGGACCAAGAACGTGGGATTAGTTTGATTGTTCTCGTGCGTTTTAAGAATCAGAAATCGAACAGGGATCAGGAGAGCTCAGAGGGCATCAAAGAACGAAATTTGATGGTAATTTGTGAAACAGTTTAACCATTGTTGATAATATAGAACTCACAATGTTTTGACTCTTGCTACACTGCAGTATTTAACAAATAAACTATTTACTGTGCCTGGCCTGGGAGGTAATGTTTGTAGTGAATTATTTCGCGCAGCCCGAACTCTGTATCTGCTAACTACTGTGTGTTTGATAATTTCTTCCGACTGTCGGTGTCACTGAAAATTTGCTGACATCCTAAATAAACGATTGAAATGATATGTCCAGATTGACAGAAAGTAAATGGTCGGTGAGAACGAAGCTCAGAGGACGCAAAGACGCTCTCAACGGATATGGACATTTTAGGAGTGGAAAAGGAAAAACTAATTGGAATGTATGTGGGTGTGAATGAGTCACGTTGCTTGGAATAGAAAGGAAAATAAATACTTTCAAAAGTTGCATGCAGGGAGATTGTGCCACAGTGGGAAAGATGTTATTAGAAAAGTAATATAACACCTTTTTGTAGCATTAAGTGACAACGTGAACTTCATGGAGTAACATTTACAGTTCTACAATACATTCGATTCTTTGCTGTCTATCATATGGTATCAGCTAATAAAACAGAGAGAAATATCGGAGACTGAGGTAATGGGGTCGGAGAAGGACAGATGGAGCGTATCATATCATCTACATTGTGAAAGAGGAAATTCCCTCCTTTGTGCGAATGCCTGTTATCAATCAAGCATCTATTCTGATCTAGTTTTCCAGCTTTTGGCACAGATGTAGTACGCTTTGGACCGATATGCTTTAATTTATTCAGAGTTACTGCTTCTGCCAGCTTTTTAGACAGTGACATGCAGGTAAACTCTTTCTTCTTTCGGCCCCCCAAATCAGCCTGCCATCTGATTATTGACTTCTCTACGAAGGGGAAATGTTTCTCTATCAAACATGTCTGTGTCTCTCAGCGCTTTGTACATTCCAACCAGGTCCCTCTTCAGGCTTTATGTTTTACGGAAATCAACCGAAGACAATCTAATTATTTCTTTGAATCTAGATTTCTCAAGCTCAGAGTACATTCTGATGAATCTACTCTGTACATCCTCCAGCGGAAAGCCTCCCTTCCAATAATATGATGACCAGAACTCTATACACTATTCGAACAGTGGCTAAACTTAGGTTATGTGCAACTCCATCATAATCTCCCTGCTCTTGTATATAATGGCTCGACTAATAAAGCAATTCTTCTGAACGATTTTTGTACCTGATCTGCTATCTTCAAGGATCTGTGTACATCCAGTTTAAGGTTTTTCTGATTCACCGAACTTTCCTGAGTCTCACGATTCAAAATGATAACCTTGTTCCGTTAACCATCCTTAACTGGAACGATAGCAAGTATACCTTTATTTCTCCAAAAAGGTTTCCTCTCACATTTTCAGGATAAAATTTATTTGTGCCTGAAGATAATCTGAGCTTCCTTTCTCAGGCATTCCTATTTCATTATTTAACTCCAAATCAATCATTATGCCATTTGTGAGATTGTTGATCATACCTCATACGATCATGTCTCGTCCATTCAAGGCGAAGTGTGAAAGATTGATAATCAGGAAGAAAACAAAGTGTGATGATATAAAAGCAGGAAAGAAGAGCTGAGGATCATCATATCAGCAAGGAATTCATTGATGGGCAAAAAGGTCTCCTTGTGCTACTACGTTTCATCTCCCAATCCTTGCTTGAAATAGGGGGAGACTTGGAGCAGCGGTCCAAATGCTGTTTATTTGAAATTAACATGTTGGTATGCGTTTTCTGTCTCTATACACCACAGTCCAAAAGCAGCATCTCCACGTCTTGAAGTTTTCTAACGATCTGACACCAATAACTTCCAATGGTTGAGAATTCCAAAGGTTCACAACTGTCGAAGTGAAGAATTCCTTCCTCATCTCAGGGTTGAATGGTTCACACCGTTGTCTTAGACTGCGACTCCTAGTTCTTGTCTTCTGCAAAACCAGAAAGATTGGATGTCGGTTTTCTTGTTCAGCTGGAAGTTTCATTTTCAGACGTTTCGTCACCATATTGGGTAACATCTTCAGTGAGCCCTTGGGCGAAGTACTGCTGATGATTCCTGCTTTCTATTTACATGTTTCTTTGAGTTGGTGATATCATTTCCTGTGGTAATGTCCTTTCCTATGGTGATACCATTTCCTGTTATTTTTCTCAGGGGGTGGTTAATGAGGTCCTAGTCAATGCATGCGTTGATAGAGTTCCAGTTGTAAAGTCACGCGTCTATGAATTCTCATATGTTTCTCTGTTTGCCTTGTCCTAAGATGGATGTGTTGTCCCAGTCGAAGTAGTGTCCTTCCTTGTTTTTTATGTAAGGATACTAGTGAGAGATGGTCATGTCATATTGTGGCTAGTTGATGTTCATGTGTCCTGGTGGCTAACGTTCTGTCTGTTTGTCCAATGTACTGTTTGTTACAACTCTTGCACGATATTTTGTAAATGATATTAGTATTACTTGTCTGTATAGTTTCTTTCAAGTTCACTGAAGATATTACCCAGCATGGTGACGAAACGTCTGAAAATTAACCTTCCCGCTCAGCAAACAAATCTACATCCAGAATCTCAAACAGAGTTAAAAATCTTCTCAAAACCAGTAGCACTATCCCATACATGTAGCCTGTTCAGTTCCATTAGGATGTTATGTTTCTATGAGATCCAACCAACGTATTCTTCTAAATTCACATTGCACAACTTTGTCGATCCAATCTTTCTTCAGATGCCATTCCTACCATTCTCGGAATCAGTGTGCTGAACCTTTGCTCGCTGCCTGTAATTATAATATTATCGTTTCTGAGCCCAGGACACCAAAAACTGCCCAGAATACTCAAGATAAGGCTCCATGAACTGCTCAAATGCATTCCTCTCTTACACTTAAATCCAATGGCTATAGAAGGCAGCCATTGCATTTGTTTTCCTTACCTCATGGTGCACCTTCAGCAACGTTATCAGCGCGAAACTCTTGCTTAGTTCCACCTCACCTTTTCCTTAACTGCCATCATTCTGCCATATTTTTGCGACCAAAGTGGATAACTTCACATTTATCCCAATTTTACTGCACTTGCCAACTATTTGCCTAATCAGCCAGCCTGTCTAAGTTACTCTCAGCATCCTTCCCATAGCACAGACTGCCACCCAACATAGTGTCATCTGAACATTTCGAGACATTGCATTCAGTTCCTTCGTCAATAATGTGTAATATGAACAGTTGCGTCGATTGTTAGTAATTCCAAACTCTACAGAATGCTGCAAAATGATCACCAATGCATCCACATTTTAGCGCCAACTCCTTATGTACACTGGACTGCAGAGCATCAGACACGAGAGACTTGTGGATATTTATTCTCATCAATTTCTCCAAGTCAATTTTCCTGTCGAGTAAGGATACCCTTCAGTTCTTCCATTATGCTTGAACCTTTGTCCCCAAGCATTTCCGGAAGGTATTTGTAGTCTCCTTAGTGAAGACAGACTCAAAGTATTTCTTCCACTGTTCTGAAATCTCTCTGTTGTCAATTATGAATTCACTTGATTCCAAATATAACGGACCTGCATTTGTCTTCACCCGTCTTTTTCCCTTCACTTATCCAGAGAATGTTTTGCTGGCAGCTTTTTATGTTTGCTGTGAGCTATTCTATTTTATCTATTCAAATTAAATGCTTTGTCCTCCTCAGCATAAATTTAATTTCTCCCAGTCCAGAGATTTGCTTCTTTTTCTGACTAATTTGTATGCCTCCTCTTTGGCTTCATATGTTTCCCTGATTTTCCTTGTTGTCCGTGGATGACACGCCTTCCCTCTTTTCCGCTTACATAGGACAACGATGTGTAAATGGTGAAGTTTAATTTAATGTCTGCCATTGCTTATCCGTTGTCAACGCCAAAAGTGTCCTTGATCAGCTTATTCTACCCAATGTATGCCTCACGCTAACAAAGTTAGCTTTCATTAAATTCAGAATCCTAGTCTCCAACTTAAGTGTGTCTCTTTCCAACATAAAGAAAACTTCTGCCCTAAAATGGTCATTCATGCAAAAAGGATATTGCATCACAACGTTTTTAATTAACTTCTGTTGTTACACAATCCCTAGTATCGATTTATTGGTCTCTAGTTGACTCCTTGATATATTGATAGCGATAATCATAACTTTTGCGTTTCTGAACATCTTCATCTATCATATTGCTCACAGTTTGATTTGTCAAATCAAGACTGAAATCATCCATAATAAATTGTGTACTATTACGGCAGCATTGCTAATTTCCCCTTTGCTGCCATCTCCAAACTCACAACTGCTGTTTATTGATCTGTACAAAACTCCAGGAATGTCTTTGGCCCTGTTGTGTTCCGCAACTTCACCCATACAGATTCCACTTTGACCTTTCCTTACTATTTTGTTGATTCCCCTACTTAACCAGTAAGGTGCCCCAGCTGGCTGTATTATGGACGAGGCCGCACCCCTCAAAACATTTTTATGTAAGTAGACTAGACCTTAACCTTGCTGTTTGTTTCAGGAAATGATATAATGGATATTTTTAGACTGAATTAGTTGGTCAGATGGCCGAATTAAAACAAACAGATTTTTTGTTAACAAAATTATGGAATGAAACACAACGAACCGAAAATACAATGCCCATATACGTTATCCTATCCGAACCCAACCGGCTATCACGACTAATTATTGCTATTCCAAATTACTTGCAACAATCTTTTCCAACAAACCCCTTAATAAATGCATAAAAATGACAGATTCCATTTATCGTCAATCATTAAGTCAGTTAATTTTGTGCTGTCTGCTAGAAATAGGCTGAGAGGGTCCTCAGGCTCCCAAGTTATTTCTTCCTCTCCCCTCGTGGTTATTATTAAGGAACAATAAACTTGATATCTGTATTTGTGTCTGATCCACTGACTGCTGGACAAAAAACAGACCCTGCACATAGACATGACACATACATCATCAAGAGAAATCACCGAGGCCCCGTACACCCACACACACAACATTCTCGACTGATTCCACTAAATTCTTCGCCAAGTGAGAGGTCCTACCAACTCCCTGGACAGGAAATAGTGCGCCCCATTCACCTGACACAGCCCCGTGTAGTAATTATGCTGCAGTGCCAAAATATATCAACTTCAGGTTAATTATCCATTGATTAAAGACAGTCTGGTCCGACCATTTTAGCTGAAGTCAAAGCGCGAACAACACTCTCGACGTCCTAACTACAGACTGTTGTCCTATTGACACACCATTGTCATCCTGGTATCCTCGTTCTTTAAGACTGGTTGTACCCAAATTAGTTGTGTGTACGGGGTCATAAAGATCTCCAAGAAAGCTGGGGAAATACATCACAATGAATACAAAGTACTCGCTTCGCCTGATTCCTTTTTCGTCAGTGCACTGCTCGCAGTACCAAATTGTTGAAGTGGAATGACCAAATGATGCACTTAACACAAAGCGTCAAAAGTCAATGGAAATTACAGCAGTGGAAAGAAACTCTCTTTGCCAAATAAAGGAGAACATATATTTTCATGCTTTTGTACTATCCTGCCTTTAACATTTGTCAACCAATCATATTATACAATGATGATGCACATTTCCAATGAAGCCACTCATGTGGCTGAACAGTTGGAGATCGGTATATTTCGAGTAAAGCTCCATGGTTCATAATGTTCCCCAAAATGGCTTGTTTACCTTGTTGAGGTTTTTCTTAACAATGAATACTTATTGATGAATCTTCCTTCTCACATATTTGCCACTTACACCATGTTTAACGTTATCCGTGGGTGTCGGACAATGTGTTCATTCAACTCACATTCTAATGTCTGCTCGTTTCTGTACTTGTAATTCAGTTCATCCTGTATTGATATTGGGGCTGTTTTTATTACTTAGGACTGGTTTATTTGAATCATTTTTTCTAAAGCTTTTAGTGATTTCTTTCCAAATAGGTGAATCTGTGACTGCTTCAGATGCTTTAATTATGATTACTTGAAGGATCCCTATTAAAACATATTTTTCGGATTGTAACAGATTGTTGATAAAAGTAAATAGGGATTAATTAAGTAAGTCCAATGTGGAATGTTCTTTTCTTTGTCTTCAGCATTTAAAAATAAACAGCTGCACGCTCTTGCACAGAGCTTGCATTAGTCTAACTTGTGCAGGCTCATGAAACACATAATTTACCACATTGTTTAACTGCTGTCAGAAACGCTATGCTGAATTTACATTGCAACTCTCAGTCGTCGTTACCCCTAATAAATGACAGTATCAAAAATTATTCATCTGCTCCAATAATGTCGCTGCTGTTCCAAGAAACTTGTACTTTTCTGGAAAAGGAACAACAAAACACACATTTGCGCTGAGTGCAATGATCACTCCAACTTCTTCAGGCCGCCAACTGCCCAGCATTCTCACCCAGGCCCCTGCAACTTTCATGGGTTGATACTGCCCAGCCTTGAACATGGAAATTCACTGAAACCAAAACCAGAAAATTTTGCAAGAATTAGCAGATCTTACGGCACATGTAGAGAGGTAGCGGCCAGAACATTTTGAGTGCCGCAACCATTCTGCAGCAGAGAATAACCAGGGAAAGAGTTAATCATTTCAGGAGGCAATCGCATAGCCTCTGCTATAAACTGGAAGCCATTGACAGCGTCTTCTATGAATATTTCACATCTGTCTTCATTTGGGAGACGAAAGACATATAAAGGTAAAGACATATGTCACAGAGTCATTGAAATGTGCAGCATGAAAATACATCTTTCATTCGAACTCGTCCACCCAAATATGATCTTGTTTCATTTGCGAGTATTTGGCCCATATCTCTGTAAAACCTTTGTATTCGACTACCCATCTACATACGGTTTAAATGTTTGAATTGTAAAATCCTCCACTTGCAGCTCATCCCACACATGTTTTATTTTATGTGTGAATAACATGCCCCTTGGGTTTCTTTTAAATCTTTACCCGCATACTTTAAAACTATATTCTCTAATTTTGGACTGCTCCGTCCCGGGGATACAAATAACTTGGCTATTCACAGGCTTCACGTCCCTCATAATTTTATAAATTTCAATAATGTCACCTGTCAGCCTCCGACGCTTCATGGAAAACAATCAGAGTCTATTCAGCTTCTCCGTTTAGTTCGAACACTCCAAATTTGGTTAAGTGATTTTGAACCTTTTCCTTTTAATTTTCACAACGTCACTCCTATAGTAGAGCGAGCAGAACTGATCAGGCTATTCTAAGAACGCCTAAGATAATCCTGTACGAACGCAAATGTCATGTCAAACCCTATCCTTAATACACTGGTCAATAAAGCCAAATGTGCCACATCCATTTTCGCTCCCTGCCTACCTACGAGTCCACTTTCAAAGAATTATGAACCTGCACCTCAAGGTTTCTTTGATTGGCCACGCTCCCCAGGGCCTTGACATTAAGTGTATAAGTCCTGCCCTGAATTGCCTTACCAAACTGCAACATCGCACTTATATCTACATTAAACCTCATCTGCCAGGACTTGTTAGGATAGAGATGTTACATGTGAACTTCTGCAGCTGATTGCGATAAGGATTTATTGGATTTCACAGAGTTTAGGAAATTACGCGGGACATAAACAAAACGTTCACATCATGTCTGGCCTCAGTGGAAAGGCTAGAGGATTATATTTATCAATCATCGTTACAGGACGATTGGTAGAAATAAACGAGAGAACCATAGATCAGCGACTCTAATATCGGGGGTTGGAAACCGTTGTGGAAAATGATGAGGCACAGCACTACTCTCTATTTATAGAGGGGTGGTCAGCGTCACATTTCCGGAGAAATACCATGCTTAACACATCTGATGAAATATTTCGAGAAAATGATCAAGGATTTCCATCTGCATTTCGTATTTGATGTCATCTAATTGGATATCAGTAAGGCCGTGGCCAAGATCCCACTTGAGATGCTGATTAAAAAAAAACAAACCCGGACGGTCAATGGAAACTGAACCAGATCGAAACAAAATTGGCTTACTAACAGGAGATAGAGAATATTAATAAAACACTGTTTGTGTGCATGGGGCCCGTTATGCAGTATCGAACCAGGGATCATTGCTGGATATTTTTTTGTGTTATTCAGTAACGATGTGGATGAGAATGCAGAAGGATTAAGTACGTTTGAAGATGACACAGAGATTGATAGGATGGATGGCAGTGTGGAGACGTGTGTTAGGGTATAGTATGTCTTAAACCAAATGGATCGGTGGGCAGACGAATGGCTGAAAACAATTATCTATGGAAATTGTGAGGGCATGCACTTTGGTCAAAAAAATGAAGAAAGGAATCAGTAAATTCATAGCAGACACGAGGATGCTTGAAGGAAAGGAGGGAACTTGGAGTGCTTGCTCACAGGTCCCTGAATGTAGGAGGATGGAAAATGGGTTAATTGAAAAGACATACAGGAAGCTTCACTGATGATATGTTCGGGAGGCTATGTTGTAACTGTATAGCTGTGTTTTTGTAAAGTTCCAATTTGCGTATTGCGTCCATGACTGTTCACCACACTGTGGAAAGATTATGATTGCACTGAAGTTGGTGCATTTCAAGATCACACTGAAGTTGGTTGGGATGGAGGATTTTACCTCGGAGGAGAGACTGATACGTTCAGGCACGTTAAGGCTGCTTTCTTTGGAGCAGAGGCATTTTAGTTTTGGTACTTGTTAGAGATTCATTATGGTGGACAGGGACAGGCTGAGAATAAAACAAACGGATGTTCGCCTCAGCAGTAAGGTCAGTAACAATGACGACTGCATTTGCATTAAACTCTTGAAACCTGAGAGTTGATTACAGGTAAAAATACTCTTTTTTTCCACAGATAGTATGGTGGGTGTGTGCAATTTTCGGGAAGCCGGGATACCACATAACTTTAAAAGCACTGGGACAACTACTCAAAATATCTGTAACATTAGAAGCAGTGGCTCCAGAGCAGGAACTTGGGACTAGTGCTTACATTTCATCAGGTACAGCTTACTTAACGCTACTTCGCACCTTTAGTTTCCTTTACACTTTGATTTAACTGATAGTTATTATATTTATTTATTCTCCTCTTGCATCTTTGGTTCTATTAGAGTGTTGTTCGTATCTTCTAACGTGATGAATGATAAAAGATACTTGCTCAACTCGTCTGCCATTATTGATTCCTATTATTAGTTGTACAAATCGATTCATTGCTGGATCTACTACCAGTTTTGCTTACCTCTTTCTTTTATCGTTCAAGAAAGAGCAGCAACGCCTCTTCTTCCTCGGCGTTTCAATAAAGGACCCTCACCAAATTTCACAAGTAAACTACTGAAAGCATAACGGCTGGGTTCGTAACGGCCTGGGTTGGCAACTGCTCTGAAGAAACGACAGAATTCTGAGTGCAAAGCACAGCGCATCACAGAAACCAACCTCCCATCCATTGATTCCACTTCCACTTACCGCTTCCGAGGAAGAGCTGCCAACATCATCAAAAACCGATCTCACCTCAGCAATGCTCTCCTACAGCCTCTTCCATCAGGCAGCGAAGGATTAACCTCTAACTACAACGGGATCTTGATCAGATGGGCCAGTGGGCTGAGAGTTGGAAGTTGGACATTAAGTTAGATAAATGTGATTTGCTGTATTTTGGGAAAGCAAATCTTGACAGGACTTATCCACTTATGAAAAAGGTCCGAGGGGATGTTGCTGAACAAAGAGAACTTGGAGTGCAGATTTACACCTCCTTGACAATTGAGTCGTAGGTAGGTAGAATAGTGAATAAGACGTTTGACCTTATTTTCTTTATTGGTCAGTGTATTGAGTATAGGACATTGGTTTGGCCAATCTTGGAATATTTCGCGTAATTCTGGTCTCCTTCCTCTCTGAAGGATATTGTGAAACTTGAAATGTGCAGAATGGATTTACAAAGATTTTGCACGTGTTGGAGAATTTGAGCTATAAGGAGAGTTTGAATAGGTTGGGGCTCTTTTCTCGGGAGAGTCGGAGGCTGAGAGGTGACCTCATAGAGGATTACAAAATCTATAAGGGGCATGGTAGAATAAATAGACAAAATCTTTTCGCGAGGGAGGGGGGAGTCTAGAATTAGAATTTTAGGGTCAGAGGTGAAAGACACAAAACAGACCGAAGGAACAACGTTTTCATGCAGAGTGTGGTACATGTATGGAATGCGCTGCCAGATGAAGCCCTGGAGGCTAGGGCAGTGGCAACATTTACAAGCTATCTTTCAAATGCCGTTTATGCCGGACATTTCATTCACTTTATTGCTCGTAAGTTAAGTCTTCTGTTCCATCTGCTATACATTTTTGTGGCACATTCTTCTGGAATAAAGAGGTCAAATTTGTCAACAACCTATAACTGGGAAGACAAAACTCGTCAGTAGAACGTTAAATTATCTACTTGTTGTCCTGAGACTATATCTCTGGCTGAACAATCAGTCGAAAAAAAGTGACATTTATAGTTTTTGTTCTTATTCACTCGTCAGACTGGAACATTTCTGGATGGTCGAAATGCATTACCCTTCCCGATTTAACATTTAGAAGGCGGTGACCGAGAGAAAAACACTGTAAGAGTGATACAACTGATCGTTCAGAAGTTGTTGACATGGGGTCTTTGAAATTAAACACCCCACCCCCAAACTCCCACTCGATTTAATTGTGTCGACAAACAGAAGAACAAAATCCTGCGTGGGTTCTGACAAGGTAAAAGCAAATATGGGAATGCAGAGCCGAAGGGGGACATCCTGTTATTTCATGTGACGTTTCACACCCCACACTGACCAATTGCAGCTAGGATATTGCAAGGACGACTGAGCATTATAGCTAATTGGACTTTTCTCACTGACGCCAAATTCTCTGCGATCACTAACCCACTTTTATGTCCGAATTATCAAATTTGCATCGGTCCTGTGTGTGTTGACTTCCTTTTTCAGTCTTCCATACAGGACATTGTCAATGACACAGTTTTCTCCATGAAATGCCATAAACTCTAAGATCCTCCCATACTTAGTAGGTCCGTATCTCGAGAAGATATGTCAATAATGTTTTGTGGATATTGTACACATGGCAGAGCTATGCAGACTATAGCTTATCAAACCTTTCATTTTCATGTAAAGTTTATTCTCTCCTTCAGAATCTTATTTAATATTCTCACTTGATCTGACTTCAGTGTTTCTCATTCGTAATTGCTTATTTTTATTCCATCACACTTACTGAACAGTTAAAGCATGTTGTTTCCTCCAGTCTTCTGGTATTGCTCTGTGGCCAGAGGAGAAATGAAGATGCGGGTCACAATCCCTTTGATTTCTTCCACTGTCTCACACCAAGCTTGGGATGCACGTCATTCGGACGTGAGGATTTGCTTTCACATATACCTCCAATATCTCTTCATTTCCTCTGCTAAGAAATCACAACTGCTCTTACAGAATCCTTGTTCTGTCGAGTGATATTCGCTTATCAATCCGCCATTGCCTCTATTTCCAAGTCAAGCACAGTACGATTGTGTATACCCGAATGTTCCTGGTCATTCTCTTCTCCTCAATAAAGAATATTTTGTAATTCTTCCTGACCTTGAACACCACTTTTTTGTTGTTTTCATGAGCCATCCTTGCTCTTCTTTATTGGCTCCTTAACGATCTCCTTGTGGTTCCCAGTTTTGACAGAACCAGTACTGGTGCCCCATGACTTAAAGTCAATAATCAATTCTACAGCACAAATACTTGAGCAAGCAAAGGATCCATTTTTTGAGAGAATCCATTATTTCCCCAAAGAAAGATCGTTGCCTTCGTAAATGTCATTTAAATAAAACAGGAATCTCCTACATGCGTACAATTATTTAAGCAGAATCGTCTTCTTAGTCAAATCAATATCATCAGTGCAAGTAGTAACCATGACAAAGTGATCAGCAACTTCCAGAGCAGCCTCTTTTCCAAAGTGATTCGGAAATTCCGAAGTCGGACAGTGCCAGTTAATGGAGGCTGGTGGACACACAGACAGCAGATATTATATCTATCTGAATGAATGGAGTGTTCGTACTCCTTTCCATTTTCCCACAGCACGGGCCCAAGTGTTTTCATTACGAAGCCATTTTCCTTTCACTCCTCGAATCTACAGCTATCAGTGTCGTAAAATCACACGTGAAGAACTTGGAAACCACCAGACATTTCAAAGCCTGCATGCTTTTCTTCTACTTACTGATGTCAATACCAGCCTCATCCATGGTGATAATATCCTGTCCCTGACGTAACCAGAAGAACATTGTCTAAAAGATGTGTTTTCTTTCAGAACCACGTGTACAAATAACCTTGTATTTTTATAACGAATGCCTGTGATCAACGTTTGTCCGCCAGTTCGTTAATTCAGAGCTCATATTACTTCAAGAATGATTGGATTCCTGGCTGCATAGGAGCACGATGGCGTCGCGGTAGTTAGGGATTTGGATGAAATGCAGCATTGGCTCGCATTACATATGCTTAATGCGTTGCCACTGATATTCATTTTATTATCTCCAAGAAAGTTACACCTTTCACCCCGTTTATGTTGTTTTAAACATTGTCTTTTATGTCAGGTAACGTTGTACGAACGAAAATAATTACACTCTAGGAAAAATGAAAATAAGGTAATCATCAACCAATCAGTCGTGACATTTCAGTCCCGTTACGCTTCCGTTTTCATGCATCTCATCTGAGTCCATCAAAGAAAACGATCTTGTGGAGATGTACAAAGTTAAAAATCACACAACACCAGGTTATAGTCCAACAGGTTTAATTGGAAGCACACTGCCAATATGTAGCACAAGAGCTTACATCTAATTCATCAGTGAGGCATCACTGAGAGATTCTGTCCAAGATTTTGAATTGTAATAATGAATGGTCATGATCAATTGAAACATATTTCAACATAAAGGTTTGGGATTGTTTTCTGTTTCCACTCTATTCTTCATGTGCTGAACAAAAAACAAGTGCATTCTTTCTTTTATTATTATAGTTGACTTTTGCAATTAAATCTCATGGAGAAAATATTCTTTTGCGAGCGATAATGCATTCAGTGTTGCAATCTAATTGTTGATTTCTATTTTGAATGAAGTTGAACGATCCTGCAATTTCAAAATCCCAGTGGAGGTTACACGACAGATAATAATAGCTTCAAATGCATATTAGCTCAGATTATTCTGCAGAGAGGCTGGTTGCAGTAAACGCTTTCCCTGACATCGAAAATGACTCCTTTACGGCGCAATATGAGGAAAATATCATACACAATTCTTGGTGTTATCGGTCTTCCTGGTAAGTGACTTTAATCATTGAAATTGTATAAATCTGTGTGAGGTGACCTTGTTCTACGCTGCAAAACGTATTCTTAAATGCTGACCCCGTTGCCAATATTATACACTTTAAAAAATATGTATTAGCTTAGTGATACTGCTGGTGTGAGTTGAAAGTCTTGAGGTGTCTACTTTACAGTACTGAATCAATTGATTTAAAAACTGTGCCTTAAAGACGCTAACGTACTTTCTTAATGCGTTTTGTTAATGAAGTATCGTGTTAAACTAAACATTAAGAGTTCAAAGGTAACTCTTCATTGAAGGCATTCTTTGAATACCCGTTTGGGTCAAACATCACTGCGTTTAGATAAATCACCACACGCTGATATCTGTTGGCAATGGTCATGTGCTCGGTAATATGTCAAAGAGTAAAATGTTGATTTTGCTCTGTAGTCTATTGAATTGGGCAAACAGAAAATGCAACTAGTTTTTAACTTATATTTGAACAATGGCCAGGACTGCAGTTTCCAAATTTTTGGCACAAATACTTATTATCCTCTGAATTGTCGTACCTCTGACAAAATTTTGTTTTTTTTTAGTGTAGATTAACCTGCTTCCTCAAGCACCGTTTAAGCATTGCGCATAGATACATGGCCAGAGATTCTGAACTGATCTGGTAGATCAGAACTGGGGACCTCTCTGAGGTTGCAGGTCACACGCAGTTTTAAAAATGGATTTAATCTTAGTCTTTTACCTCAGAGCCAGGCAATGGATGAGTCTTTGTGGTAATGGGGGTCGTTGTATCCCCCGTAACGACAACACTGCATTATCATGAGAACAACGTTTGTTCACAGACAATGGAGGATTGTTTAGCGGGAAGGCAACTTGCATTCGTGTACATAACGTATAATCCAGTCATATGTAAGATCTTCCTGTTGAAAACCAAGTAACAGCAGCAGCACGCAATAAACAGCTCTTGTCTATTTCACAACTGACTTACATCATCGAAACTCTGCACTCTGCACTCCTGCCATGTTAATTGTGACTAACATTTCAAAATGTCATCCTATCTGGAAGATTGCCAGTTGTCTTCTTATAAAAATAAAACAGTGAAAAGAACAACAGTACAAAAGGCTAACCTGAAGTACTTCAAAACATTTTCAGACAGATCTGTTCTTTGTGTTAATGCAACCTACTGCTCAGGGTGTCTGTAAAGATACCCCTCATCAGCAACTTTCATTGATGTCACGAACCCGTTGGGGATACTGGGTATTTCAAGGGCGTTGTACGTGAAAATATTTCTCAGTGACATTGCAAATGTGTGGTCTAGAGCTCATCAGGAATATTCCTGTACAGGTACAATGCTTGAATATAAGGCTAAACATGCCTTTTTATCCTCTCTAAATTCGACTGATACATTTCCAGATTGTAGAATGTATCCTCACCATCTTCGAATCATGAATTAGCAAAATGTTTGGATATCCTCCACTTCCCTCGTTTAGTGCATTCGAACAAATTCAAGAGTCCAGACTTATCAAAGAAATATAGCAGTGCGAATATTTGATGCTACTTCTAACTCCTTCAACAATACTACTCATTATTCCTAAATTTCAGGATGTCGACAAATTGCACGAGCTATAATGCTGAGAGCATTAAAAAACGTCCAGGGTCTTTCGACAGACATTACAAACAGGCAAATGGGAGGCAAAAACCTGAGAAAACGTTGGAGCACCATTGAGTTACGGTAACTGTCGAGACTGCAGACCGTCCAAACGTGAAACCTTCGGACGACCTGCCTGTCAACACAAGGGTGTTCATTTCACTCATGGACTGCAACGTTCAACGAATCGACCAAGATCAACCTTCATGACAGGAGTTTTTTTTAAAACTCTATTTATTCAATTTAAAAATTCACAAGTCAGGGATGACAAATAAACTTGGCGGGCAAAAGCAACACTTGAATATTATAAAGTATGCCAGAATACCCTTGTGTTGACAGGCAGGTCAAGAATACAAAGAATTGCCAATGATGAAGATCTGAACCAAATCAAGAACAACTAAGAAATAAAGTGGTGGAGAAATTCAACAGTTCTGGAAGGCAACGCCCCTAGTTCCCGAAACAGCGGACAGTGGAAATTGTTTCTCTTTACCTACTCTGTCTTAAACTGACAATACCAGACCACTCCCTTAGGCTTTCATTCTTAAAATAAAACAAGCTTAATTTGCATGCTGCCGCTTCATAATGTAACCCCTGATATCCAGGTATCATTACTTTCAGGAGGAGACAGTGAGGTCTGCAGATGCTGGAGATCAGAGTTCAGAGTGTGTTGCTGTAAAACAAAAACACAGCTGGCGACGCAGCATTCGAGGAGCAAGAAAATTGACGTTTTGGGCTGGAGCCCGTCATCAAGCCTACACTGTGCTGTATCCAAAGCATGTACGTTCATCCTGTTTTATGCCAACCAGATGTGATCAAAATGTAGTAACTTTGGCCGAACCAAAGTGTTAAGACCATAAGACGTCGGAGTGGAAGTAAGGCCATACGGCCCATCGAGTCCACTTCGCTATTCATGGCTGATGGGCATTTCAACGCCACTTGCCATCACTCTTCCCGAATCCCTCAGTTACTTCTGGAATTAAGAATTTTTCAATCTCTGCCTTGTAGCCATTTAACGTCATAACTTCCACTGTGTTCCGTGGCAATGAATTCCACGGGCCCACCACGCTCTGGCTGAAGAATGTCTGCTCATTTCCATTCTAAATTAACCTCCTCTAATTCTAAGGCTGTGCCCACGGGTCCAAGTATTCCCGCCTGATGGAAATATTTTACCAGCATCCACAATTTCTTAGCTAGGAATTGTCTTGTAAGTTTCTGTTAGATCTCCGCTCAATCTTCGAAACTCCAATGAATACAATCCCAGGATCCTCAATCATTCATCATCTGTTAGGCATACCATTCCAGGGATCAGTCGTGTGGATCTCCGCTGGACACGCTCCAATGAGAGTATGACCTTCCTGAGTTGTAGGGCCTAGTATTCTAAATGGAGCCTAACAAGAGCTTTATAAGTCTCAGTAGCACATCACTGCTTTTAAATTCCAACTCTCTTGAGGTAAGTGACATTATATTTGCTTTCTTCACCATGGAGTCAACCTGAAATTCAACCTTTAGATAATCCTTTACTAGCACTCTGAGATCCCCTTGGACGTTGACTTAATGAATTTTCTCACCGTTTAGAAAATAGCCCTTGCCTGTGTTATTGTTTTCCGAAGTGCAAGATCTCGCATTTACTCGCAATGAATTTCATCAGCCACTTCTTGGACCACTCTCCTAAACTGTAACTGTCTAAGGCTTTGTGTAGCTTCCCTACTTCCTCAGTACCAACTGTCTGTCCACTTAACTTCGTATAATCGGCGAAATTCACCAGAATTCCCCCAATCCCTTCGCCCAGATCATTAATATATAAAGTGAACAACTGCGGCCTCCACATTGAAACCTGCGGGACACCACTTGTCACCAGTTGTCATTCTGAAAAAGAACATTTTATCCCAACTCTCTGCCTTCTGTCAGACAGCCAATCCTGAATCCACGCCAATAGCTCACCTCGAACACGATGGGACCTTACTTTACTCAGCAGCCTCCCGAAAGGGACCTTACGAAAGGCCTTTTGTAAGTATACTTCGATAAAATCTGTAGGGTTTCCCTAGTCTAACCTACCTGTTACCTGTTCAAAGAATTCTAACCGGCTTGAAAGGCATGATCTCTCTTACTAAATCCATGCTGACTTGTTCTAATCCGACCCTGCACTTCGAAGAATTCAGAATCCTCACCCTTAACAATGGATTCAAGAATTTTACCTACAACCAAGGTTAGGCTAACCGGCCTATAATTTTCCATCTCTGGCTTGATCCTTTCTTGAACAAGTAGGTTACAACAGCAATTGTCCAATCATTTGGGACTTTCCCTGATTCCAATGATTTTTGAAAGATTACAACCCAACGCCTCAGCTAATTCTTCAGCCACCTCCCTCAGATCTCTGGGATGGAGGCCATCCGGGCCAGGAGACTTATGAATTTTTAGACCTTTTAGTTTTTCAAGTACTTCCTTTTTTTATAATTGCTGCCATACTCAACTCTGCCACTTGCCTCTCCTAAATTGTTGGGATATTATCAGTTCTTCCACTGTGAAGACTGACAGAAATTCAGTTATTTCCTTATCTCCCATCACTGGCGTCCCTGCATCATTTTGGAGCAGCTCAACCTCTACTTTTGCCTCTCGTTTGTTTCTTTTGTATTGAACGAAACTTTTACTCTTATATTACAAGCTAACGTACCTTCATATTTGCTCCTCTACTTCCTTATTTATCTCTTTGTTATCCTCTATTTGTTCTGTAGTCTTCCCAATGTTTTTATTTCCCAGTGCTCTTGGCCATTTTGTAGGCTGTCTCTTTCTCTATGATCTCCTGGCTTCCTTTGTCAGTCATAGTTGTCTAATCCCTCCCTGGGTAATCTTTGGAATGAACCTCTCAACTGTTTCTTCAATTATACCGAGAAACCTCTGTCAGTGTTGCACTACTGAGTACCCGCCTAGTTAATGTTTCCAGTCAATTTTCGCCAGTTCCTCCCTCATGCCCATGTGGCTACTTTTCTTTAACTGTAACACCGTTACATCCGATTTTGCCTTCTGTCATTCAATCTGCAAACTGAACTCGACCATATTATGACCGGTGCGTCTTAAGTGTTCCCTGACTTCAATTTTTTTTTATAAACGCTGGCTCGTTACACAACACTAAGTGCAGAATAGCCTACTCCCTTGTGGGCTCCATCACAAGCTTTTCAGAAAAAAGCCAACCTGTAAACATTTCATGAATTCCTTTTCTTTGGATCCACCAGCAACATAATTCACCAGTCCATTTGCATATTGAAGTCCTCTATGATCATGGTAATCTTGCCTTTCTGCCATGCCCTAGGTATTTCCTGGTACGTCTTGCACTCCTGGTCCTGGTCACTGCTGGGAGGTTTGTACGTAACTTCCTTGTATTGTCTTATCGACTCCACCGAGACAGATTCCATATCATCTGGCCCTATGTCATTCAGTGCCATAGATATAATTTCATTCTTAACTAACAAGGCAATCCCGCCCCGCTGCCTACCTCCCTGTCATTTCGATAATTTGTAAATCGTTTGATGTTTAACTGCCAGTACTGAACCTCCTGCAACCATGTCGCTGTGATGCCGACCACATCATAATCATTTGCAATGATTTGTGTTGCTACTTCATGTACTTTGTTATGAATACTATGAGCATTCAGGTAAAGCACCTTAATGCTAATTTTTTTATCCTCATGATTTTCCTCAAATATAGTAATGTGTCCTACGTTGTCATTCCTTTCTGGTTCATTCCTAGTCTACCTCGAAATGAAACCTTGCATACATGCTAACCTGATATTAATCTTTCTATTTGACTCCATACTCCCTGTTGCTTTCCCTTTCCCCTACCCCGACTTACAAGTTTATAGTCCTCGTGATAACCCTATGTATCCTTTTCGCCAGGACACTGGTTCGAGATTGGTTCAGGTGGAAACTGTCCCATCGGCACAGATCACCCTGTTTCCAAAACTGACGCCAATGTCCCATGAAATGGAATCCCTCTTTCCCACACCAATGTCTTTGCTACGTGTTTACTTCCCTAATTCTCTTAACCCTATGCCCATTGTCACGTGGTTCGGGCATAAATTCAGAGATTATGACCCTTGAGGACCTGTTCTTCAATTTTGTTCGTAGTGCTTGGTACACCCCAAACAGGAGAAAGTGAGGACTGCAGATGCTGGAGATCAGAGCTTAAAAATGTGATGCTGGAAAAGCGCAGCTCCCCAACAGGTCATCCTTCCTATTCTTGCCTATGTCGTTTGTGCCAACGTGAACCACGACAATTGTATCTTCCGCCTCCCGCTCCAATATACATTCCAGCCATTTTGTTTAGCCGTGTTAGATGTTCTGTGTCGTGATAGCATTTGTTTGCCCCTGGGTACTTTGAGGCAGGCAATGATCTCTGGCAACGCTAATGATATATACATCCCACAAACTCATCATTTACTTCTAAAAATTTTTTTTTTTTTGCCAGCACCATTTTTAATCAAGAGATATTGGACGGGTAGACGATAATGCAACATTTCCCTCTGTAGAGACATTTCAGAAAAACATTCTGGACATCATGTGATCTTGGGTACTTGTGAATGTTCTGAACAATTATTTTGTTTAGTGCTATTTAAATTTATGCATAGAATTACCTTTCATTTTTAATTGTCATTAGCATTTAGACAGATATTATTTTATTTCTGGGAGTTTTGTCTTTCATAAAATTACACAGAGAGCAGATGCTTTTCCTTTCAACAATAATGTTCTCAATGTATATTGACCTGTTTATTTCTGCAATTGCTCCATTGCACGTTTTAATATTTGTGCCCTTTAAAGTGACAAATTGCAGCGTCCGCAGTCCTTTCATTGATGTATGTGATTTGGTACTCCATTCTTCCGTGAATTGCCACATTGCGTCAGCTGCTTGTATGATGTTATAATTTTTCTAGACAGTCATAGAATCACGAAGTCATAGAATCACGCGTCACCAAAACCGAATATCTCATCCACTCGTCATGCGTACCAGGCTTTCTAAACTGTACTCGTCCCATTTCTGTGTTTTGGCTCGTATCCCTTCAAACCTTCACTATTCAAAAACCTGTCGAAATTTCTTTCAAATGGTATAATTTTAGTGTGTCTACATCTGAATCTGGTATTTTGTTCCATGTAAGTACCATTCTCTGTTAGAAAAAAAGTTGCACTTTTAAATATTTTCATCCTTACCATAAACTTTATATCTTTAGTTTTGCACTTCCCTATTCTGGGGATAGTATCTTGTCTATTAACCATCTCTGTGTCCGTCACGATTTTCTCAACTTCGATAAGGTCGCCACTCAGGGAGAAAAAAGTCCCAGTTCTATCCATTGCCTCCTCACTACTCAAATTTTCCCACTCTCAGAAACAGCTTTGTTTAGTCGTGTTTCTTCCTACAGCAGGGCGAGCAGGTTAGTGCATGGAACTTTAAATGTGGCCTTATTGATGTCCTGTACAGCTGGAAAATGAAGTCCTGAATCCTGTGCCCAGTGTTCTGAGCGATGAAAGCAAGCATGTGAAACACTTTTTTTACCACTTATGCCAGCACTTTCAAAGAACTATGTGTCTGCATCCCAGGAGTCTCGGTTCGACAACAGTACACAGGGTCATAAAATTAATCGTGGGAGCCCTGCCCTGCTTTTTCTTAACGAAATGTAAAACATTGCATTTACTAACATTAAGACCCATTTGGAATGTCTCGTCACACAATAGCCTGGGGAACAGTTGATCTGGTCACAGGCTTTTATCTTGTTTTCTGCACTTTAAGACGTGCATAGAACATAGAACATAGACGAATACAGCGCAGTACAGGCCCTTTGGCCCTCGATGTTGCGCCGATCCAAGCCCACCAAACCTACACTAGCCCACTATCCTCCATATGCCTATCCAATGCCCGCTTAAATGCCCATAATGAGGAAGAGTCCACCACTGCTACTGGCAGGGCATTCCATGAACTCACGACTCGCTGAGTAAAGAACCTACCCCTAACATCTGTCCTATACCTACCCCCCTTAATTTAAAGCTATGCCCCCCGTGCAGTACCTCCTCGTCTTTACGTGAACTCTTTCCAAGCCATCACGTCTTTATTTCCCCGAGATCCCATGTCTTTCTCCAGAGTACAAATGAAGGAGAAATATTCGTTCTGGATCTCACGCATCTCCTCTCGTTTCATACATATATGGCGTTATTGATATTTAAGTGGGTTCATTTTCTCCCAGTTTGCCCTTTTCCAATTCACATTCTTGTGAATTTTTTGACGGCTTTAACCATACCTGTCAAAGCTATTTCATGTCTCGTCCTTTTTGTCCTTCTGATTCATGTCTTCAGTGTACACTGTGGACCCCTTATACCGCTCACGGGAATAACCTCTTCCCGTCTGACTGTACCTGATATGTGGATCCATTCTCTTCATCTGAAATTCAATACATCTACTCAGCCAAAGTTACATCCCCCTGCATGTCTTTCTGTGCTCACGAGAAATAACGTGTTCATGCTGAACCCTCGTAATTTAGCTTTGAAATGTCTTCCAACTGACAGACGTCCCTGAACCTGTGAGCAAGCTCCTGCAAACAACTGCTGACAGTTCTGCCTAATACAATCAAAACTGTCCTTGCTTTATTTTGGAAATCTATCTTACTCAACATGTATATCCTTTTCTGCAACTATTTAAAAATTAATAGAATTATGGTCACTGGTACCAAAGCGAAAACTGCTAGCACGACACTCACTTGCCCGGCATTATTTTCCAAGGAATGTCGAGTTATTCCCGTTTTTTAATGAGATTATCGACACATCGATTGAGAAAGATGCCTTAAACACACCAAACAAAACCACACTCCATCCCATCCAATATCAGTACAATCTATGATTAGCAAGTTTCGCTCCCAGAGTATTAGACTCTATTTTTTTCAGCAATATCGTTATCTTCCTACATATTGCTGCTCAATGTCCCGCTTACTGTTGAGGGGTCTATAATACAATACAACCATAGCGATCTCTTCTTATTTCTCAGTTCAATCTGTGATGGAGCAGATCATATCCACCTCAAAATATTTTAAGAAGGTAGCCTGTAGCTTGTTTTATTTTAAACGTGTAAGAATATCTGCCATTTTTAAGAATACTTGGCTTTCTTTTTGTCAATCAAGCAATGACCAGGTTTTACATTCTGGTGAAGCTTGTGAGCTTCGAGGGTGTTTTTCTTCAACATTTCAACGAAATTCACTGGCTTATCCTGTTTTGCTATATCAGCTTTCCCAGGTTTTTTGTTTTCTCATCCACTTCCACTGTGATTTCATTTGGTCTAAGTTGTTGCAGTGAAAACACCAGAGTTTGATTTTTACTTCTGTTCCCCATAATGGGATTCCAGAATATCAATGAGATCTGCTTTTCCCTTACCAACTGTGCATTTCTCTTCTCCCAAATTTCGATCCCTCATAGATTGAAACTGATCTTGGAATCCAAACTTCTATGTGTGAACCAACCAATCATAATGGGAAGTTGCGCTGCAAAACATGCAGTCATAACTCTCCGCTCTTCCACATGCGTTCTCTCTACTCCCAGAAGAAACATTTTGGAATCCTCCAAAACAATCTTATCTCTAAGAACGTCAAAGATTTGATGTATTTTCAGTGGCCTTATCCTCTATGAAATTTATTTAGTGCATCCTTTCAAACTTAATGCACGATTGACCAAGTTCCCGATTTAGATTCCTGAAACGTTGCCTCTAAACGTCTGGCCATAGCTCATCTGCACTTAAGATAGCATTCTTCAGCTCCTCAACCTGCCAAGATACCAGCACTGATAGTGATGCAAATCGTTCACAACTTTACCTCCCAACATAAGTCGAATGAGCACATATCTAGTTGGTCACAGGTCATTACCGGTTTTAGTCATTTTATAAAATTAAGCGGAAAAGGTTTCCACATCATTCTTGTACAATGTAGGAAATGCGTGGACATTTTTAAATCCAGGCCATTGGCAACGATGGATTTGTTTGTCATCACTATCCTTCTCAATAAACCGAACTTCTTCCTTCACCTCTGCCCTTTCAAGTCGAGTTTGCTCTCTAAATGTCGAGTTCCGAAGTTCAAACTCTCTCTCCTTTTGCTTTTCTTCTGCAAGGCTCTTTCACTCCTTGTATTTTCACGCTGCTTTGAATTGTAATTCAAACTGCTTCATTTCCTTTTCATGTTCACGCTGCTTCATCTACAATTGAATCCGATCCTTTTCCAAAATTTCCAATGGCATCGCCAGCAATTTTGAATGTCGAGCTTCCCCTTTCTCAAGATCCAGACAACCCGAACTCCAGCTTGCCTTCCAATTCTAACAGCTTTGCCTTGTTAAATTCCTGAAGTCATCTCTTCCACTCCACAAAAAAATTCGAAACCGAGAGAGCCATTACTACATAAGGCACAACCTGTTTAAATCAATAAAATTCAATCCACGAAAGAAAAAAAAAAACACTAACATCAACTACTCTCTGCCGTGGATCGTTTTTATTCATCAGAAATTCAATATATCTACTCATGCAAAGTTACTTCCTAATGCCATTCCACCAATTCTAACTCTAACTTGGAACTATGGATTTTAATTCAAACAAACACTCCCAAATTGGTACGAATCGGACCAATCCATGCCTTCTCACAATATTTTCAGAAGGTAGCCTGGACCCTAACTTTTCTTACTTTAAAGATAAATGGGTAGTGCCGTGTTCCAGAAGTGATGTGAGTGGTCAAACTGCAAGACGTTAAGCAGCACAAAAAGTATTTGATCTCCATAGATACAAATACAAACAAAAGAAAAAAGGAATTTAGAACAAGTTAAGTATTAAAAAGAAAACTGAACCGAATAATAGATATAGTAATACTGTTCCAACGTAGTAACGTCCCATAAACACAACCTTTGGCAAAAAAAAGACAAATTCTGGCAGAGATTCTTACTTACAATTTTTCAATGAAGGATGCAAAAAATAAAAATAATCAAGAAACAATTCAAAGAATGTAGGTGCCAGGCATCATTTACTGAAACTCGAACGCTTCTGAAACTCCAAGCAGCTGACAGAAACAAAACTCAGAAATGTTAATCTATGAGTGCTGGCCACAGTAAGTCAGGTTATAAACAAAACCCTCAAGCTTAACAAGTTATTACTCTCGTGGCTTTGGCAGACTTCATGTTGGCTCCGTCTTTCGAACCTGTCTTCAAAAAAGCCACGATAGAGTAAAAGTGTAATGCTTCGTCTAACACCCATACTGTTTCATGGGAAGGTCACTAATTGTTTCACTACTGGAGGCTTTTGACTGGTCGTGTGTCACAAGCGTCTTTGTTGAGATCTTTGTTGTTTGTTATTTAGATAAACGATCTGAGTGTAAATGTACCAGGAATTATTAGTTTGTTTAAAATTAGGATGCCTTGTTGACATCTAGGAAAGTTATCAAAAATTACGGAGGGAGCTTGTTCAGATGGGGAGGTTCTGAGAATTGGCAAATGCAATTTAGTACAGATAAGCATATGGTGTTGCACCTTGGAAAGTCTAACCGAGGTAGGAATTATACAGTAAATGGTAATGTCCTGAGGAGTATTATGGAATAGCAGGACTCAAGAGTACAAGTGCATAGTTCATTGAAAGCAGTGTCACAGAACGACAGGGTGATGAAGCATGCTCGCCTTCCTCGGTGAAGGCATTGAGTATCGGAGTTGGGATGTTCCATCACAGTTGTACATATCGTTGGTGAGGCTGCACTTGGAGTATTGTGTACAGTTTTGTGAACCCTGTTATAGGAAAGACACAGTTACAGTGGAACGAGAGCAAGGAGCATTCACAAGCACGTTGTGAGCGTTAGTAGGTCTGATGCATTAGGAGAGATTGGCGAGGATATGACTTTATTCCTGGATGCACATGAATGAGGGTGGACCTTATTGAGGTGTATAATGTCATGAGAGGCACAGATTGCATGAATTCATACAGTCTTATTCCCAGGGCTGTGGAACTGAAAACTCAAGGGCATAGGTTTAAGGTGAACAGAGAAAGATATAACAAGGCCGTAAGGGGCAATTTAATAATTCCGAGTGTTAAATGTATCTCGAATGAACTGCTAGAGACAGTGTTTGAGGCAGATGCATTAGCAGCATTTTAAAACAAACATTTTGCTTAGTACATGGATGGGACGGTTTTCGAGGCATATGCAACAAATGCAGTCAACTGGAACTAGCTGAGTGGGCACTGTGTTCAGCATGAACGTTGTACCAAAAGACTTGTTTCCATGCTGCATTGCTCTATACCTCGACTCTACTGCCTTACGTAAACGCCACTTACACCTCTCTTGAATCTCTTTCAATTCTTCCTTCTTACAAACCTCAAGAATATTGAGCTGTCAGTCCAGTCTCTCCCTCAGCCGTGTTTTCTTTTCAGCAGCTTTGGTGTCCTGGCTCCATTTCCCATCGCTGTCCTGAGCTTATCCACCTTGCTTGACAGACTTCTTTCATTGAAATTCATGCAGTTTAGTTGATAAGTCTTCCATTGTTGCCTTGCCTTGTCAAATTAAATTGTTTTTTTGAACCGATTGCATATAGCATAATAAAATTTTATTATTTTGCTTCAGCAAATGTCTTCATTGAAATGTCTTTCTGTCTGGCGTGTATATTATGTATTATACCCTCGTTCTCAAGTCCCCTTCTTCGCATTTCATCTACATGTGTTGAATGCAAAGCATCAAGGTTCTATTTATGATTTGAAACGCATAAAAATCATCAATTTGTTTCGTAATTTACCAATAATATCGCTGTCCATCTTCTCTCTTCGACACATCCTGATCCTGAATGGTGTGGGAGCCTGGTAACACACAAGCCAAGCAACATCTGGCTATTGTCCAAGAGTCAGTGAACTGGGACTAAACAAGCAGTATCATCTGTAAGGTATCTCATGTGTAGGACTGGAACTGGTTCAATATCAGCCAGACTACTTGCCTGGAACCGTCATATGTATGATGCAGGGTGAGTCTCCAAACTTGCGGAAGAACTGAACTCTGATACCCTGTCAATTCGTATCTCATCATTTACTTTATTTTGTTTATGTTCAGTCACTGAACTTGCCAGGCAGCATTGGTTGGCCAAACCTGTGTTACCAGAGAGACGTTACGGCGGCTCCATGGCTATCAACTTGGAGTCAGATACTCTGCAAAGCAAGCAAGGATCGCTGTCTCTCTCCCTAAGTTACATTAGCGAACTAAATGGTCTTGTTCCCCAAAATTGTTTCAGAGACATTATTAGATTCCTAACTTAAGAATTTTTATGAAATTCAATTTCTACCATCTTCCATGTGGGATGTAATCTGTGGTAAGAGTATGAGGTTGAGTCTCCTGATACGTAGTTTAATGGTAATGCCACAAAGACATCAGCACCTTTAGATCCTTCCATTGTGTTATCTAAGTGGAGAGTCAAACGTCCATATATATAAAGTATGAGATGGTCAGTGTCAGGCCCTATTTTATAAAGAAAAACAATCAGGCTGGATTTAGATTAGATTATTTAGATTACATTACAATGTGGAAACAGGCCCTTCGGCCCAACAAGTCCACACCGACCCGCCGAAGCGAAACCCACCCAGACCCCTACATTTACCCCTTACCTAACACTACGGGCAATTTAGCAAAGCCAATTCACCTGACCCTGCACATCTTTTCGACTGTGGGAGGAAACCGGAGCACCCGGAGGAAACCCACGCAGACACGGGGAGAACGTGCAAACTCCACACAGGCGGGAATTGAACCCGGGTCTCAGGCGCTGTGAGGCAGCAGTGCTAACCACTGTGCCACCGTGCCGCCCACGGATTTGAAATACACTTTTGAAATGTTACGCTTTGCAGATCACCACCAGCAGATGACGACTCGAATGTGATGTCAAACTTTTGCTGTTGCTTTCTTTGCAAAATAATTTCCAATATATCTTCTGTTCATTCACCCTCACAGTTAATTTACTGGCGCTTGTCATCCTCTCCTGTGGAACATGTGGCCTCTCTTCCTGCACCACGCGTTATCTGGTTGCCATGGCAGCGATGGATCTGCTGTCCACTATAACTAACACCATTATGAAGCAGATTTTATCTTCCTATATTGTCGGAGACATCTTCCTGGATATCACTCCTGTGTGCAGTTCCTTGTCTGTTCTGCGGTATACAATCAGAGATTCTTCTGTCTGGTTCACGTTAGTCTTCTCCTTTGATCGGTTTGTGGCCATTTGTTGCCCAAAACTAAAAATAAATTATTGCACAGGGAAAATGGCAGCTGTGGTTCTATCAACAATCTGTCTTCTGTTCAGTTTAAAAAATATCGCCATCTAATTTATATATGAACCTTGGTATATAATTGACAATGTGCCCTTCAATTGTAGGTTTAAGAAAAGCTATTGGACTGAGCCAACATGGAGGGGATTCGATCTGTTCAACAAGGTTTTAAATCCATTGCTCCCGACTATATTAATTATGTTTTTTAATGCTCTGACTGTCAGACATATTTTAGTGGCCAGTCGAGTACGTAGGGCACTGAAGGGTCAGAAAAGACGTGAGAATCTCAGTGACCCAGAAATGGAGAGTAGGAGGAAATCGATTATATTACTGTTCACTATTTCTGGGTGCTTCATACTTCTGTGGTCGTGTTATGTTATAAATGTCTTACGTTATACCATTAGAAGAGAATACATTACTGAATCTGTCAAAATATTTAGGGACTTTGCAACTTATTTTCGGAATGTGAGTTCCTGCACAAATGCATTTATATATTTGGTGACTCTATCCAAGTTCAGGCAGATCATCAGGAATGCATTAAAATGTCTAATTATGCCAATTTCTCTGCTAATGAGAAAATAGAATTACTGAGAGCAGCCACCTAACTGAGTTTTGAAGGGCTCCCGGACCATGAATAAAATAATTATCCCTGACTGTAATTGGAAACATTTCGAAAATGCAGAAATGTGAAGGAAAAGGTGACCGCCCGCTTGGATGTAACAGTTAGGAAGGTAGTCAGATGGCGTCCTTCACTGTCGGTTTTGAAACAGCAGGCTCATCGGTCTTCCAATCATTGTATTTTAGTCCTTCATCATCTCAACATAAATTTCTTCCTGCAGTAATAATATTTCAGTCGAGTCAATGACATAGCGCTAATATTACAGGAACAATAATCCCGAATTGAATCATACCATTAAAAAAAGAATGAAAAAACGTTTCTGAAATGGAATGGTATCAAATGACATTCTTGTCATCATATTCATTAAAACAAAACTAAACTAAAAAAGGAAAATGTTGCATTTTGCGAATGCCCTTCAGGGAAAGGTATCTGCTCTGCTTACTTGGACTGGTGGCATGTGCCCCAAAGTCACAGCGATGTTGTTAATCTTGATTACCATGTTTCCTGCAACAATTAGAATTTGACAATAAATGATGGGAAATTAGAAGAAATAATAATGCCATCGATTGTGAAAGTCATTTTGCGTGGATTGATGAAAATAACAAGAAAACTTTTTTTAACCTGTATAGAAGCTGGTTTTAGCATCTGAGATTTGCATTCATTCAACAGATATTGTTTTACCCAAATTTCTTCTGACCAAACATTGATTTCACGCTCGCCGAAATATAACTTCACTTCAGTACCCTCCTATTATCTGGTCTGCTGCTAGATTCTGTTCTCCCTCACAGTGTTTGGACAGTGAGCTCTCCACAACCTGACCTCTTCCCATCACTCTCCTACTGATGACTAATGAACTTGTTTACCATCACACTACCTTACAGACCTCCATCGTTCACGTTCACATGACTTGCCTTATATTTGTCCATTTTCCTGCCATCTCATAGCATGAATCTGCTTCCCATGCAAATTAACCAACGTTAAAATTAGAAGAAGCTGTTTTATTATTTATGTCATCAGTCAATAATCCAATAATTCAATAATGCACTGTGCCGAGGGCGGCACGGTGGCTCAGTGGTTAGCACTGCTGCCTCACAGCACCCCGGTCCAAATTTCGATTCTAGCCTTGGGTGACTGTCTGTGTGGAGTTTTTCCACATTCTCCCCGTATCTGCGTGGGATTCCTCCGGGTGTGCGCCGGTTTCATCCCACAATCCCAAGATGTGCAGGTCAGGTGAATTGGCCATGTTAAAGTGTCCATAGTGCTAGGTGCATAAGTCAGAGGGAAATGGGTCTGGGTGAGTTACTCTTCGGATGGTCGGTGTGGACTTGTTGGGCTGAAGGGCCTATTTCCACACTAGTTTCAATCTCGCTGCCTGGTTTTCCTAAAATCCATTCCATGCTACACTCTTCTTAACCAAAACTTAAGTCTTTCATCTGATGACAAAAGCAAGCATTAGATAGTGCATCCATCCCGCCACATGCATTTTCTTTGTCCTTTTGTCATTCTGATCGCAATATCTGTTGTCCTGCATGAATATTGCCAGAGTCTTACCAGAACAAAGAGCTGCTCTAGCATTTAAGTTAAATAAACGATGTTAATTTAACCTGAGGGCCTTTAGCGACGAGGAGAAAACGGCAACTTCTTTATTAAATTCATCCAAAGTGTGATTTGCAACGCACACTGTTAAATTTACACTACTTTGCAAACCAACTGTCCAGTCAACAGACCTAACATAATCAACAACAGCCTGCTCTTTATGAGGAATACCAGATCAATTGAATAATGTTCATTATTCGGTTGCAATAGCATCTGGTTGGTCTCGTCAACGTACTATGCCTTGTGGCATCTTTTACTGCAGCGTATGAAATACACAATGTTCGTCGAGTCACATGAGTTCCTGCCACGCATATTGTGGGTGCTTGTGTAATGGTGGCATCCATGTGGACATTCCAAGACATCTGGCAGTGCTTGCCATGACAGGGTTGTACAGTGTTGTAGTCGATTTAATCTTGAAGGCTGCAAACAATTGTATCATTTCAGCAGTTCTATCAAGTTGACAAGTGGAGGTGTAGGGAAGATCTTGGCGAGGTGCTGATCCTCATCGATAATGAGTTGCGGGCTGCGAAAAACATCACATAGTTTCTCCGCTCCTGGGAAGTACTGGGCGACGGGTACTGGAAGGGTCCCCTATTGGTTGCATCCCACGTCTGTCTCCTGAGGAGGTCATTACATTTTCTCAATATGGCATGTTGGAACAGGCGATCGATGACTTTAGCATTGTACCCTGTCCTTATGAGGGCGCCCTTGAGCACCTTGAGAAATCCATCACTTCCTCCTCATCTAAATAGATGCTGGCTGAGATGAGATATCGCTGAAAATGCGTTGCTGGAAAAGTGCAGCAGGTCAGACAGCATTCAAGGAACAGGTGAATTGACGTTTCAGAAATAAGCCCTTCTTCAGGCGTGAGGAAAGTGTGTCCAGCAGGCTAAGATAAAAGGTAGGGAGGATGGACTTGGGGGAGGACGTTGGAAATGCGATAGGTGGACGGAGGTCAAGGTGAGGGTGATAGGCGGAACGGGGTGAGGGCGGAGAGCTCAGGAAGAAGATTGCAGGTTAGGAAGGCGGTGCTGAGTTCGAGGGATTTGACTGAGACAAGGTGGGGGAGGGGAAATGAGGAAACTGGAGAAATCTGAGTTCATCCCTTGTGGTTGGAGGGTTCCATGGCGGAAGATTAGATTAGATTAGATTACACTACAGTGTGGAAACAGGCCCTTCGGCCCAACAAGTCCATACCGACCCGCCGAAGCGCAACCCATCCATACCCCTACATTTACCCCTTACCTAACACTACGGGCAATTTAGCATAGCCAATTCACCTGACCTGCACATCTTTGGACTGTGGGAGGAAAGCGGAGCACCCGGAGGAAACCCACGCAGACACGGGGAGAACGTGCAAACTCCACACAGTCAGTCGCCTGAGGCGGGAATTGAACCCGGGTCTCAGGCACTGTGAGGCAGCAGTGCTAACCACTGTGCTACCGTGCCGTCCCGAGGCGCTCTTCCTCCAACCGTCGTGTTGCTATGGTCTGGCGATGGAGGAGTCCAAGGACCTGCATGCCCTTGGTGGAGTGGGAGGGGAAGTTGAAGTGTTGAGCCACGGGGTGGTTGGATTGGTTGGTCCGGGTGTCCCAGAGGTGTTCTCTGAAACGTTCCACAAGTAGGCGGCCTGTCTCCCCAATATAGAGGAGGCCACATCGGGTGCAGCGGATGCAATAGATGATGTGTGTGGAGGTTCAGATGAATTTGTGGCGGATATGGAAGTGTCCCTTGGTGCCTTGGAGGGAAGTGAGGGGGGAGGTGTGGGCGCAAGTTTTGCATTTCTTGCGGTTGCAGGGGAAGGTGCCGGGAGTAGAGGTTGGGTTGGTGGAGGGGGAGGGGGTGGAGCTGACGAGGGAGTCACGGAGGGAGTGGTCTTTTCGGAACTCTGATCGGGGAGGGGTTATCAGCGTTAAAAGATGCTCACAAAATTGGGAGCTTTTTGTTGCTTGCTCTTCACAACTCCTAATCAGTATGCAAGAAGATATTAACATGGATGTGGATCTGTCGTGCAATTGATGAGTTTTGATTGACCTGATCACATTTTGTTTGAACTATTGCATTCCAATTCCAACCCTGGCGTTCTTCCTCACTCGAAGATTATTCTGACCAATACTTTCCTGACTCCGGCCTCATCGATCTATTGCAGTTTATCTGTTAGCCATTGCTATGCCGCTCCAAGGGAAACTGAGGCCTTTTCACTTCCAGCACATCTTCGCTGATGGCCATGGCAGCGGCGGATCTAATGGCCATTATCACTGTGACCATATTGAGACAGTCCAAACATTTTTATTACCCATCATGAGTTCTGAACATCACTCCCGTATGTAGCATTATATATTTTTACAGCTCGTGAAGCAACAGTCTGTTCCATCTCGTTGACCGATACTTTTACCATTGATTGATTTATGGCCGTTGGTTGCCAGAAGCTGAAGACTGCCAGAATGATGTTCTGGCAACTGCAGCTGTGTTTTTCGCAACAACTTGCGTTCTCCTGTTTTGAAGGAATGTTACCTTCTACTCTATGTACAAACCTGGAAAGATTGTTCATAAAGTATCATTGTTCTGTTACATAAACTCAAGCTTTTATATTGATCCTGGACTTTTTGTCTTTGAATGATTTTACCACCAATTCTCCCGACTGCTGCAACAATATTACTTAATAATCTTATGGTAAGGCATATTTTATTGGCTAGTCAGGTTCACAAGGGACTAAATGAGCAGGGCAAGAGCGGGTATCGCAGAGAAACAGAGGTGGAGAGCAGAACGAAATATGTAGTTTTACTCCTCACCATGTCTGGCAGCTTCATGGTATTCTGACTGGCTGATGTTATAGAAAAGAGAACATTGTAGAGCACTGCAGGCGGGCCTCGATGTTGGAAAGGATTTGGAAACAAATTGAAACCTATCAATCCGACCCTATATACTTTTCATTCATATGTTTATCCAATGACCACTGAAATGTACTACTGTTGTAGGCAGTGTGTTCCATGCCCTACTACTCTCTCAATAAAGGAACGAACTCTGACATCTTGTCATGCATCAATCACCCCTGAATTTATAGCTACGCCCCCTCGTGTTAGCCATCATCATCTGAGGGAAATGGCTCCCACCGTTCATCGTATCTAACCACTTGATATCTCAGTTAAGTCACCTCTCAACCTTCTTTCTAATGAAAACATCCTCAAGTCTTCAGTGTTTCCTTATAAGGCCTTCCATCCATACCAGGCAAGATCCTAGTAAATCTCCTCTGAACCCTTCCCAAAACTTCCACATCCTTCCCATTATGCGGTGACCATTATGTGTGCAATACCCCAAGTGCAGCCTCACCAGAGTTTTGTACAGCCGGAGCGTGACCTCATGGCTCTGAAATTCAATCCCTCTACCACAGCATATGCCTTCTTAAAAGTCCTATCAACCTGGGTGGAAACTTTCAGGGACCTATGTATATGAATATCGAGCTCTCTCTGTTCTTCTACACCAATAAGAATGTTACTATTAGCCACGTATTCTTTACTTCTTCGACTCCTTCCAAATATATATTTCACATATTACAGATTCACAAGTGTAGATTTCAATGCTTATGTTTTGTTATTGTATATATGGGAAAAGTCAATTGGATGCTGCGGACATTAAATTGCTGGACAAATACATTTATTTCTGGAATGACTCCATCCAAGTTCAGGGAACAAGTCAAAAGAGGGGTGAAGAATCCACTGACAGCAAATATTCTATTAATTTATAAAGACATTATATTTTCAAACGCTAACTGCCTGACCTTGAGTTTGCAATCTTTTAATCAACCAAAATGTGGACAAGCTTTCGATCTGTTAATGCGTCCAGAAAAAAGGAAGACGCAATGCCGGGAAAGAGGAATGGAGTGCTGAGAGAGACATGTGGCTGGTGAGCAGCGGCAACAGCAGCTACAGGAACGTCCACTCAATCAATGTGACACAAGGAATATTACGGCTGCCCAAAAGAAGGAGATGATGCTTTGTTTTCTTTGGCTTTGCAGATACACCATTTATGATTATTGCCAACTCTGAAGGAAATTGATACTGCATTGGGGAGAGGGTATTGGTGAATTAGTGATTGATATCTGGTAACATGAGGTACAAGCAATTGACTTATAAATCTGGGTGGACAAAGCAATCGGGTCAGAGGGACAGCCCAGCATCTGTTGCACATCAACCTGGATGAAGGGGGATGAATATTTTCTTGTCCTCTTGAGGTGTGGAGATACCCTCCAAGCTAGGTAATACCTGCAATTATTTCAAGTCCTGTTTTGCTCAGCGCTGGACAGTTCCAAGCCCCGATGACAAATGGGTTATGTGATTTTAAAAATGCAAACGTGGTGTCTGTTCACTGAAATATAGACATCGGAGATTTCCGAGTTTGAGTTAAATGTTGATCAGATTCGTTTCCGAAAGGTGGAAGGAGAAATTCTTTTTCATCATATTGGACACAGTATTGAGAAATCCTAAAATATTTTCCAAATTACAAATGCGTCATGCATTTAATGATACTATGATATTGTTTGTTTTAAATCATGAGAAAAGATATTCTTGTCTTTTATTTAAAAGCTTACTCTTGATTCAACTGACTCTGTCAAGTTATTTGCAGTGAA
Organism: Chiloscyllium plagiosum; assembly: GCF_037043375.1. Lineage (NCBI taxonomy): Eukaryota > Metazoa > Chordata > Chondrichthyes > Orectolobiformes > Hemiscylliidae > Chiloscyllium > Chiloscyllium plagiosum. The sequence goes on from NW_028270190.1 coordinate 26,621,424, forward strand.
GTGTGAGGGCTTCTCACAAACAAACCAGAGAGCGGCCACAAAACTGGGAACACGGCTTCCAATAATTCAAAAAGTGCTGCCCGAACACCCTAGTTCTGGAAATTGAACAAAGTGATTTTCTAATAACGTAAAGTAAAAAGAAACTGTTAATTGTGGAAGTCTGTCGTTAAAAAAATCGAGGTACTGCTGGACAATTTCAGCAAGACTAACGACTTCTCTGAAGAGTTTTCAGATCTATGAGACAAAAACCATCAAGTCTATTGTCAACATGTGCTGCCAGAGTGCCTTAGTTTATTCATAAGGACCTGTTTGTATTCTTTTAATGGTGGTAATTTTTTCTCTGCTGTACTCTAAACTCCTTTCTGAATGAATAACCATATTTCTCGTCTGGAATTATTCTGATCAATTGGAAATTGCTTTGACTCAATGAACAACCAAACAAGACAGCGGTTTTTTGTTTTGATTGTGAAGGGGAAAGAAGCCTCAGTGATTACATGCCCGTCATACATCAGCACCAGATGAATCATCCTATTTGAGACAACGCTGGCATACACTGTAATCGTTCAATGTTACAGGAGTTTTGAACTAATTTAGAAATTTTAGCAAGCTGATGTGTCATTTTAAGAAAAAACAAATTCAATTGATATTGAAAGAGAGAAAATAAAGGAGAGATGATCCTTTTGAAAAACTGCCCATGTTAAAACCTTCTGCACATTTAACCAGTGAGCAAGTAACCCTCAGCAGAATGGCACAAATGATTAAATTAATTAAAAAAAACAGCCTCCTCTCTTCCGTATCAATTCTGACATTTTGCCATATCATCTGGAAATGCACACTGGAATTCAATCATTCACGATGCAGCTACATGTCATAATTCTGCTCTGGAATTGTGTCAAACATAATTTTAAAGAGGATTTGTGCAGACATGTCGTGGTTATATGCTTTACTACATCTACCTACCTACCTACCTATCTATCTATCTATCCATCTATCTATCCATCTATCTATCCATCTATCTATCCATCTATCTATCCATCTATCTATCCATCTATCTATCCATCTATCTATCCATCTATCTATCCATCTATCTATCTATCTATCTATCTATCTATCTATCTATCTATCTATCTATCTATCTATCTATCTATCTATCTATCTATCTATCTATCTATCTATCTATCTATCTATCTATCTATCTATCTATCTATCTATCTATCTATCTATCTATCTATCTATCTATCTATCTATCTATCTATCTACTATCTATTCATTCTTAAATCCAAAGAGATCATATTCAGTTTAAGGTATCAATTGTTTTCTGAATTATAAAATTTATTAAAAGTGCAGTCACAGCTTGCAGAACAGAATAGGTAAGAAATGGGCTGTTTGAAAATAGATACCTTTAAAAATTGACTGCTAAATGTATACGGCAGTTTTGGTTGCTGTTCTGGCAGCAATTCAAATTCAATCAATTAATTTTAATTATTCCCGAAATACCAAAATCCAATTGAGTTTGATTTTGCTGTATTGACAACATTGGACCAATGAGAGGGAATGACGTTGGAGGCATAATAAAAGCGGTTGTTTTGAAAACGTGTTCGACCAACTGCCGTACACCAAGAAAGCTTTTTATCCATCTAATATGAAAAGCTCTGAAAGGAATCAGACTGTACTATCTATCAACGGGTACCTTTACCCGTGAAAAAAAATGTAATCACAACAAGAAATAAGACGAACGGGGGAGACGACAGCAGAGTCGGGAAGAAAGGGAAGGAAGGTTGAAGGGAGATTAGAAGACCACCTGCATGAACTCTGAGAAAGTAAGTTTATGTAATCTTTAGTAATTGTGTTATTGGAGCAGCAATTTTGTCGAGTTGGAGTCAGATAGTGATTAGCTAAGAAAAGCAGGCTTTGGAATTATTCATAGTTTTTGTTTAATGTTAATTGTTAGTGTTAGGAAAATAAATTGTTATTTTTTAAAAAATTGGAAAATTTGAGTTCTGTTTCACTCATGCACACATTTTAACAGATAACAAGGTGAAGTGAGCTCTTCTGATTGTTTGGTTTTAATTAATGGAGATGTTCATCCTCTGTGCCAAAACTGTTTGAGCTCATCATTGCGGATGTGGACAGGTTTGGACAGATCAAGTCTGGAATTTGTACAAGGTTCGACAGGTTTAGACGGATATGAGCTGATTATGACAGATTTGAGGTGTGAAAGGTCCCAGCAAATTAAAAAAATACACTTTTCGATTAATGTCCTGGATCTTTAAATATAATTTAGGTGAGAAAAAATCTGTTTAATTTCGGATTCTTCTGGTTGGTTAGATTAAACGTGAGAGAAATGGCTCTTTCAGTTACTTCATGTTATGTGGGTTTTGAAGAAATGACTTAGGGAGTTTTGTACATGGTGAGCAAGGAAAGCTGCTGCAATTAGCAGACAAGCTGGAGCTGGGCTTGCATGTGCCTCCGAAAAACGATAAGGATATTACCGAAACAACTCAACATTTCCATCTGCTGGAAAGGCCATTAGAATCTTTAGAAATGGCTAAAATTCAATAGCAGGTGTATCAGCTTGCGTTAGGGAAAGAAAAGAATCTTTGCAGAGCAAAGACCCAGAGAGCGAAATGATAAAGAATGGGAAAGAATGTCCATGTTAGAAGATAAAGAAACGGAGGGAAGTTTCTTAGCTCTGCAAAAATGGAGACAAGAGAGGAAGAAGGAGAACGAATTTGAACTTCAGAAGTCGCAAGTTAAACACGAAAATCAACTTAAAAGGATGAAATTCGAAGGGAGCCTTAGAGAGATTTAGTGTTATGATGAGCAAACCCATCATATCCAAAAATAGGTATATATATATATATATATATATATATATATATATATATATATACACATGCACACACTTATAAAAGTATATATGCATATTATACATAATATACATGAATATGCGTGTCTGTATATATAATATGTGTGAGAGTTTGCGTGTGTGTCTCTGTGTGTGTTATAATATTGCCACATTTTGATGAGATAGATGTTAAAGACCTTTTTCAATTTCAGTGAACAAATGGCTTGGCAGATGGGGTGCTCAGAGAACGTGTGTGTAATGCTAGTTTGTACTAAACTAGTCACGTATGTGCAGCTCTGTTACACGTCGGAACAGACATTATGCATATATCAAACATTTAGTTTTGAGTGCCTATGAATTGCTCCCAGAAATGCATGGATAGCGGTTTAGATACATTAAGACGGAACCAGGTTAGACTGACATTGAGATTGAAGGAATTAAACACAGCAATATTGATAGATGGGTATGCAACTGAAAAATAGATGGGACATACAAAGCTCCAAGAAAGAGTATTCTGCACGAGGAGTTTAAAAACTCGCTTCCAGAGAGGATAAGAACTTACGTGGATGCACAGAAAATTCAACAAGTGAGAAGAGAGGCAGAGATGGCAGATGAATATACATTGGTGCAGAAGTTGCAATCTAGCTTCTAACAGGACCCTTTACTACAAATGAAAGAGTAGATTACCCTGTAAACTCTTACCACAGGGAAAAAAAAACTCAAGGAGGTGGAAGTCCACAGGTGTTTAAACTGTTGTAAGGTGGAACACGCAAAGTACAACTGCTGGTTGTTGACGCAAGGCACTAGGGAAAACGTTGGTGTAAAAGACGGTAAACCAGTGGAAATCGTGGATGTTGTCAAAGAAATCTCAAGAAAATTCGATAAGCCCCATGAGAGTGTACAGCCTTGGCAGGGGCTGAGTATATAGTTAGTGCCTAATTTTTAGGAACACGTCACCTCTGTGGGTAAGGTTTACTCAGGAAAAACAGGGGGAGAAGGGGAAAAAGTGACAATTTTGAGAGATAAACGATCAGGTCAGTTTCTAATAGTCAGTTGAAAGTATTGACATTGTTCCTGACATGTTACGCGAGTGGGTGATAATTAATTTCATTATATAGACAAAAATGTAACGTTCCCATCCATAAGATCAGGTTGGAGTGCCAAATCGAAACTGGGAAGTAACTTTGTGGGAGCGATTGGCAAAGTGCCAGTTCCAGGTACACAGTTTGTTCTTAGTAGCGTCCGAACAGTATTCAAGATGGGAGTGATGCTCGTTATGATGCATAAACCAAAGGAAAATATGGGAACTGTGTAGTTCAAAGCAAAATATCCTGGAATTATTCCAGACTGTGTAGTAAGAAGACCTCACTTTCATAAGTTACATCAAGAAGGAAACAAAATTAAAGAGAAAGATGAAGGAGTTGATCTTCAGTTAGCTGAAACCCTGATTGATGTAATGGTACGGGAAACACCGAAACAGGAGGATTAGACAGAGGTGCTTAGTGCTGAAAGACAAGTGAACTTACAAGCGTAAGATAAGATGATATCAGAATTATACCATGCTACATACTCAGAAAAGGAATCAAACTGTATTGCCGGACATTATTTTCGTAAGGAGAGAATCCGAAGGTAAAAATGGAGACCCCGGCGTGCTCGTACAGAGGAGAAATAGGCGGAAGTGCACCAGATTGCGTTGCAAGTAGTATACAGACAGGAAGTAATGCGAATATTGCATGAATTACCTGTCGGAGGTCTTCTAGCTGTGAGGAAGTTGCGGCCTGCGATACCAAAGCACTTCAATTGTCTGACACTGCATAAGAATTTGGGTATCATTTGCCATAAATGCATATGTACCAAATGGTAGGGAAACCGCAGGCAGTTTTGAAACCAACATCTCTGTTGCTAATTGCCACTTTTGCAGAACATTTCATACGGGTTATGTTTGATTGTGTATGTACCTGCTCTAAAATTAAGAGTGGGAACCAGTACTTGTGAACTATAATGGAAGTGACTCCCAGATTTCTGGAGGCAATTGCAATATGGAGTATAAAGGCAGCAGAAGCTGTGCAGATGTTCGTTGAATACTTCAGCCAATATGGGCTACCCAAGGAGGTTCAGTAAGTTCATTAGTCTAAATGTTCTGCTAAACTATTTAAGGAATTAATGAATAGTTTAGGCATACAGCACTTTAAATCAAGTGCATACCATCTTGAATCCCACGGAGCCTTGGATACGTGGCACCAGACCCTTAAAGCAGTGTTAAGACTGTCCTGTCAGGCTTTCCCGAATGATGGGGATAAACGTATCCCATTCATATTGCTTACCTATAGAGATGCCCCTAACGAATTCACTTAGTTTTCTCCCGTTGACTCAATTGTCGGATATGATGTGAGATGACCTTTGAAACTAATTATGAAAAAACTGACAGGATGGAAGTCGGTGATTTCACACTTGGATTGTGTATTTCAGGAGAGGGACAAATTAAATCGGGCAATGAACTACCTAAACCACACCAGAAGAGGGCAAAGCACAACATGAAGCAGAAGGCAGGTTAAAACTCTGATCTGCGAACGGTTTCCCAGGGGTATTGTTAATAGAGAAGGAGATCCCTTTAAAGCCACACTGTGTGGTCTCCATCAAATTAACGAAAATGACAGTAAAGATGCTTGGAAGTAAAAAAACAAACTGTATCGCATACGTCATGTGAATAAGTTGAAACCTTGCGACAATAGGAAGAGGGAACTGGAGAAACAGGTGTTAGTTACTGCCCTGCAGAGAGAACAATCAAATCCAGGTGGCCAAAATTTTGATGTGTGTCAAAATACGTAAAGTTTCGAGGAAGTCCGTTAAGAATGGGATAGGACATTAGCCTGTCTGTCTCAGGAGGAAAGAACCGAATTGAAAGGTTCATTGCAAGAGTTCTTGGACATATGCAGGAATATAATGAGGAGGACTAATTCTATTTTACATGAGCTAGAAGTAGGGAATGCTTTTCCGATAAAACAATACCCCTGCAGCTTTAATCCTCTCAATGCATCACAGATTCAGAATGAAGTGCATGCAATACATAATGAAGACATCGTCAAACCAGGTCACAATGAGTGGAGTTCGCCAATCATATTACTTCCCTGAACCTGATAGGGCTCTATGATTTTGTGTGGGCTATTGGAAAGTCAACATTGTGACGAAGTGGGCCACCTCGCCTGTACCAAATTTGGTGGATTACACAGTACAAGTTAGGCAAGTGACTGACATCACGAAGTTGGACTTACTGCATGATTAATGGTAAATAACTTTAACAGAGAAAGTGAAAGACGTTTCTGCATTTGTAACCCCAAATGCTCTTTGGAATGAGGATTCATTCAAAAGACTCATGAACAGAGCTGTGGGCAGATTGTTTTTTGAAAAAGTGCGCACTTTGTCTTGACGATGTAGTGATCTCTAGCCATTCAAAAAAAGATCACAAGGCATAGTTTTCAGAGTTCTTTGAACTATTATGAAAAGCAAAACTGGCAATAAGTTTAAAAAAAGACAGGATTCACAAAGGCAGAGGTAATATTCCAGGGACATAATATCGGACATGGACGGATGACCCTGAGGAACGTGAAGGCAAAGGCCACCGAGGAATTCAATGACCATCCTCAAGAAGAAAGTGCTTCAATTTTAGGGACAGAGTGGATTCTATCGGAACCTTTCAACAAACGTCAACAGCACGGAGAAGAACACGAAACATCGGAAGACAGAATACTCCGAGCAAGCATTTGATAATTTAAAAGCCGTGTTACCTATTGCACCAGTTTTAGCTTCACCAACGTTTTCCAGCCCCCTTTAAAGTTGCAATCGATATTGGCGATATCGGAGTCAGAGTTGTATTGATGCAGAAAGATGACGATGGAATTGACCAGTCAATTTTCGGCTTTTGAAAGAAAATCAATATCCACCAGAGAAAATATTCTACCATCGAAAAAGTGTCATTCAGTTTGGTATTGGCCGTACAGAATGTCAAATTTTATGTGACGAACAATGTTTATTGGGAGGTGTGTAGGCGAGGCCAGTACCATCAACCTGAGCATCTCACTCACTCAATTGCGATAACACAGTACCCCAGCACTCATTTCGTCACTGTCACCCTGACCCCTTCCACTTACTCCATTACCATCACCCTGAAACCCTCACACTCGCTCCGCCACCGTCAGCCCGATCACCTCACATTCACTGTCTCGCCATTACCCTCCCCGTCATCAGATTCTCTCCATCACCTGCACCCTGGTGTTATCACACTCGCTCTGTCATTGTTACCACGACACCCTCACACTTACTCCATTACCATCAACCTGACATCCTCGCACTCACTCCATCACCATTACCCTGACATCCATACACTCACTTCATCACTGTCTCAGTGACTGTCTCACATGCTTTCAGTGCCAGTCACCCAGACACACTCATACATTCTCCTTCATTGTCAGCATAACGCCCTCACACTCAATCCATCACCATCACTCTGTCCCTTCTCACATACAATCTATCACCATCAATCTGACATCCTCGGACTCACTGCGTGTCTTTTACACTAATTCGCTCAAACTCACTCCATCTCCGTCACACTGACCCGCTCACAGTCACACGTCACTGTCACCCTGACCACCTCACACTCACTCTCTCGCCATCATCCTTACACAATCAATTCGCTCCCTTACCGTCACCCTGAACCCCTCAGACTGACTCAGTCACCATCAATCACAACCTCTCGCAAGCAGTACGTCACTGTCACCATGTCGAACTCACACTTTCCACATAACAGTCAATCAGATCTCCTCACCCTCACTCCATCTCTATCACTCTGACTCCCTCACGCTCAATCCATCACTATCACCGTGATCTCCTCACAATAACTCAGACACCATCACGTTGACCCACTCAAATTCACTCCACTCTGTCATCCAGAACCGTCACAATCATCTTGATAGTCACGTACTCACTCAGTCACCATCAAGCTGACACGCACTCCATCACCTTTATTCTGATTACCTCACAATCATACAATCTCCGTCAATATGACTGCCCACCCTCACTTTTCCACTATCAACATGATCCCTTCACACTCACCCTCTGATCATCCCCTCATGCTCTCAGCATCACTGGCACTCGAACATGCTGACATTTTCTCTTTTGCCATCACCCTGATCTCCTCGCTTTCACACCATCACCATCACCCTTATCCTTCCCACTCACTCTGGCACCATCACGCTGACCCTCACGCATTCACTTTGTCTCTGTCATCATGACGCGCTCGCATTCACTCCGTCACCGTCACTCTGAACCCCTCAAACTCACTCTGTCATAGTCATCATGTCTCTGTCACACTCCATCAATATAACACAACCTGACTCTCTCGCACTCACACCATCTCTGAACGTTGACCCGTCGCACTCACCTCCTCTGTCATGCTGACCACTCACAATCACTCCGAAACAGTCAACCTGACCACCTCACACTCACTCCATCACAGTCATGCTGACCCTCTCACACTCACTCTATCATCGTCAACCTGACTCCTCACACTCACTCCGTCACCAATACCCTGACTCCATCACAGTCACACACCATCTGTAACGCTGAAATCATCACACTCACTCAATGACTGCCACCCAAATCCCTTCACACTCAAGCCCACTCTCCCTTCCACTCTCACTCCATCACTGTCACCCTTACACCTCACACCCACCTATCCTCTGTCACCCTGCACTCCTTACACTCACTTCACCAATGTCCCGACTCCTTTACCATCACGCTAACCCCACCCAACTCACAACTGTCGCTATCATCATGACCACTTCACACTCACTAACCTTCCATCCCCGTGCACTTCACACTCACTTTTGATCGCCATTCTGAAAATCTGTCACTCACTCCTTCACAGTCACCCTGACCCCTAAAACTCACACAATTACTGTCAGCCTGAACCCCTCAGCCTGAACCCCTCACCTTCAATGACTGTATGACACCCTGATCCCATCACACCCACTATCTCACCGCTTTCTCCGTTACCATCAACCTGACCACCTCACGCTCACTCCGTTATCATCATCCTGACATGATCATACTCACTTCACTCCAGCACCAACATACCGCTATGTCACCCTGGACCCCTCAAACTCACTACATCACCATCACCCTGACATCCTCACACTCACCCTGTCATCGTCATCCTGTCCACCTTGCACTCATCCCGTTACCATAATGCTGACCCCGATACAGTCATTTCCTCACTGTGACCCTGACTCCCTCACATTCACTCCGACACCATAATAATGACATCCTTACACTCACTCCACCAACACCAACCTAACCCTCACACACTCATTCTGTCAACATCATCCTGACCACGTTGCAGTCAGTCCGTCACCTTCACCCTGACGCCCTGCACTCACTCTATCACTGTTACATTGACGCACACACACACTCACTCCCAGACCGCATCCCAAAACCACGCACTCTCATTAAATCCCCTGCAGCTGTCCCCGTCATATTCACTTTATAAACTGACATTTTATAAACTGACCGCCTCACATTCACTCACTCACTGTCACCCTGACATCTTCACACTCAGTCCATCACCGTCGCCCTTATCTCAATCACTCTCACTCCATCACCATCACTCTGACGCCCTCGGATTCCCTCAATCATGGTCACACAGAATCCCCTCACACTCACTTCCTCGCCATCGGCCTCTAAGTCTGTCACCGTAACCCTGACACCCTCACACACACACATTGTCACCACCACCCTGAACCTCTCACACTCAGTCCAGCATTGTCATCCTGACACCCTCACATTCGCCTGCTGATCGTCACCCCGACTTCCTCACACTAAATTCTTCACCATCACCCTTATCCCTCATACACAGTCACTGTCAGCCTGACTCCATCACCTTCTCTCCCACTCTGTCACCCTGACTCCTTAACACTGACTACATCAATATCATTCTGACTCACTCACGCTTTCTCCGTCACTATCCTCCTGACTGCCTCACACTCACTCCATCATTGTCACCCTGAATCCATGACACTCAATCCCTCGCTGGCACCTTGATTCCCTCAAACCTATGCTATTGCCATCACCCTCACACCCTCACATCCACAACTTCACAGACACCCTGACTCTCTCACACTCACTCTGTCGCCGTTATGCTGTACCACACACACTCACTCCCTCACCGTCACCCTGAACCCCCTCACACTCACTCTGTCACTGTCGCCCTGACCCCTTCAAATTCACTCTGTCGCCATCACCCTAAATCCCTCACACTCACGTCACAATCGCACTGATCCCATCCAACTCATATCATCAATGTCACCCTGACCGATCACACTCACCATTCCTAATTCAATCTGCACGTCTCGCACTCACTCCATCAACATCCCCTGACTCCTTCACACTTACTCCTTCACCATCACCGCGACCCCATCAAATTCAGAACTATAACTGGCACCCTGACCGCCTTGAACTCACTAACCTTCCATCCCTGTGAACCTCTCACATACACTTTTCACCATCACCCTGTGAGAAACGAACCTCACTTAATCAATAATTTTCAGTCCGAGTCACAGAGTTCCGAAGCAGCAGATTTATTCGTACATCTTTAAAACTGGGTGGATCTCCCAGGAGAGACACACCTGACAGGAAAATACAGAGCTTTTTATACTTTTCTGAGGGGTCACTCGACACCCCTACACTAAGCAATAAACTTATCATAAGTGTGTATTTCATTCTATTTCCTTATTTGGTTATTACTTGCGCCCGTTATTCCTTCATTTGGTATTTCCCTGCACCCAATCCTCAGCTTATCATACTTATTAATTACCTCACTTGTTTTTCTTTAGCTCTGCCTGATTTGGCTGTCATTGTTCGTTCCAACCTTCCTGTTATTTTGTCCAGTTCCTCTTATCTTATCTAACCTTCTGACTTCTGAGATCATCCTTTAATATCTGGATAGTCCAAAAAGCGGGTCTACAAACTCTGAGCTTATTGAGAAATGCCCCTCCTGCTTCTTTTTACTTTTGTGGTCAGCTATAACACTCAAAGTAATTTCTGAGCTAAAACTATTTCTTAAAAGTCCATCTATATTCGTTAAAATCAACATACACCTGACAACCTGAAATTTGTTCTCTCTCAACCCTGATTCCCTGACCCTCACTCCTTCACAGTCACCCTGACCACCTCGGAGTCACACAATTGCTTTCACCCTGATCCCTTCACACCTACTATCTCACTGCTTTCTCTATCACTATCACTCTGATCACCTCACAATCACTCTGTCATTATCATCCTGCCATGCTCACACTCACTTCAACACCGACACCCTGACCCCCTCTCAACTACTCTGTCACCATCACCTCAAACCCCTCAAACGCACTACATCACCCTGACACACTCACACTCAATCTGTCACCGTCACCCTGCCCCCTCGCACTCACTCCGTCACCGTTATGCTGACCCTGACACAATCACTCCCTTACTGTAACGCTGACTCCCTCACATTCAATTCAAAACAATCAAAATGACACCCTTGCACTTACTCTGCCACCATCAACCTGACCCTCATGTACTCACTCTGTCAACGTCACCCTGATCCCCTCACAATCAGTCCGTCACCTTCACCTGATGCCCAGCACTTATTCCATCACCGTTACATTGACGCACACACACTCACTCCTTCGCTGCAACCCAGACACCGCACACTGTCACTCCATCCCCTTCAGCCTGTCCCCTTCGTACTCACTGTCATCTTATAAACTGACCACCTTACACTCATTCTGTCAATGTCACCCTGGCTCCTCGCACTCACTCACTCATTGTCACCCTGAGACCTTCGCGCTCACTCTGCCATCATCACTCTGGCCTTCTCGGATTCAATCCGTCATGGCCACACTGAATCCCCTCACACTCACTCCATCACCGTCAGCCTCTCAGTCCGGAATCATCATCCTGACACCCCCACACACACTGTCACCATCACCCTGAACCCCTCACACTCAGTCTGCCATTGTAACCCTTACACTCACCCCTCACCATCGCCCTGACTTCCTCAGACTCATAGCCCTGATCTCCTCGAACACACACAGTCACTGTCACTCTGACTCTCTCCCACTCACTCCCACTCTGTCACCCCGACTCCCTCACACTGACTCCATCACTGGCACTCTGATATTCAGGTTTTCTCTGTCACCAATACCCTGACCACCTCACACTCACTCTATCATCATCATCCTGACACGTTCGCACTCACTCCAGGACAGACACCCTGACAGCCTCACAACTACTCCGTCACCGTCACCCTAAACCACTCAAACTCACTCCATCACCTTCTCCTTCACACTCTCACACTCACTCTGTCACTGCCACCTTGTCCCCATCGTACACACTCCGTCACCATTTTGTTGTCACCAACATAGTCACTCACACACTGTCATCCTGAAGCCCTCACACCCACTCCCTCTCTCTCACACTGACCCCCGCAAACTCATGCTATCAGCATCACCCACATATTCACAATTTCAACGTCACCCTGATTCACTCGCACTCTCTGTGTCACCGTTTTGCTGTTCCAGACATACTCACTCCCTCACTGCAACCCTGATACACCTCACACTAACTCTGTCACCATCATCCAGAATCCCGCACACTCACTCTGCGCTTTCACCCTGACCCCCTTGCACTCACTCCATCGCTATCATCCTGTCCACGTCGCCCTCAGGCAGTCACGTCATACTGGCCGCCATTCCCTCACTGTCAGTCTGACTCGACTCACAGACACTTCATCACCGTCAGCCTGCACCCCTTGTACACTCACGTCATCACTGGCATCTTTACCCCATCACACTCACTCCCTGACTGTCAGCCTGACCTCCCTCGCTTTACTCTGACACTCCTCACGCGCACTGCATCACCATCAGCCCGACCCAGTCACCCTCTCAACCACCATCACCCTGATCCCCTCACACTCATTCCGTTATTTTTTTCAACTGATCTCAGTACGCTCACTCCACCACCGTCACCCTGACTCCCTCACACTTATTCCTTCAACGTCAGCCCATTCCCCTCAGAAATACTCTGTAAAGGTCCCTCAGACTCCCTCACACTCCCTTGCTTGCCGTCACCCTGAAACACTCATACTCACTTCCTAACCACCCCCCTTACTCACTCTCACTCACTTCTTCACCATCACCCTGACCCCATTAAACTCACCCCCAACTGTCACCCTTAGTCCCTCACATTCACTCCACCTTTGTCAGCCTGAACCTGTGAGAATCGCTTCTTCACCGTCCCGTTGACTCCCTCACATTCACGCCTTCATCAACATCCTGGCCCCACCAAACTCACACCATCACCGTCATCCTGACCCCCTCGCAATCACTATCCCTCTGTCACCTGAACGCGCACACTCACTTCCTCACCATTATCCTGACACTCACACCGTCACTGTCACCCTGACCTCCCTCACACTCACTTCCCCTGCCACTTTGACCCCCCACACACTCACTTCCTCACCATCACCTTGACAATCTGACACTCACTCCGTGAATGCCACCTTGACCCCTCTCACACTCACTTCCTCACTATCACCTTGACTTCCTCACAATCACTGCATTACCATCACACTGACACTCTAGCACTCACTCTGCCACTGTTGCACTGACTGCCACCCACTTACTAACACACTGTATCACCCACACCCCTCGAACCCAACCCATCACCATCACCCTGACCATCTCACACTCACTCCATCACCTTCAGCCTGACCACCTTACACGCACTCCCTCACACTCATTCCCTCACTGTCACTCTGGCACATTCGCACTCACGCCATCACCATCACGCTAACCCCAATTGCACTCACATTGTCGCCATCACTCTGATGCGCTCAACCCATTACTGTCACCCTGAAACCACTCGCACTCACTCCATCACTGTCAGCCACACTCCCCCCTCACTTAGTCCATCATGGTCACCCTCACACCCTCATACTCACCAGGTTACCGTCACCCTGACCCCTTCACACCAATCCGTGATTATCACCCTGACACCCTCACTGTCAACCTGACTCTACACCATCACCATCCTTCATCATCACCCTGACTTCTTTAAACTCAATCCGTCACCATCATCCTGACACCCTCATTCACTCCAGAACCGACACACTGACCCTTGCACACTCAATCATTCACCATTAGCCTGATCCCCTCAAATTCACTCTGTCACTGTCACCCTATCCCCATCGCACTCACTCTGTAACTATTATGCTGAACGCCACGCACTCACTCCCTCACTGTAACCACTCACACGATCATGGTCTCCCTGACCCTGACACAATAAGTTCTTCTCTGTCAACGTGACACGCTCACACTCACACCATGACTGTCACACTGACGCCCTCATACTTACTTTCGTTCTGTCACTCTGTCCGCTCGCACTCACTTATTGACTGAAACCCTGACACCCTCGACTCACTCTGTCACCATCACACTTACCCCTCATGCTTCCTCCATCACCGTCACTCAGACCTCCTCACACTCACTCCATCACCATTACACTGGCCTCCACATCCAAACTCTCTCACTATTACTCTGACTCCCTCAGTCTCACGCCATCACTGTCAACCTGAAACTCTTAACATTTAATCCATCACCAACACTCGTGTGAGGGGTTACAGTGAGGGAGTGAGTGCGTGGCGTTCAGCATACTCCATCCCCAACACTCTGAACCCCTCGCACTTACTCCATGACTGTCAACCTGACTCACTCCATCTTCATCACCTGACCACCTCACACTCACTCTTTCTTTGACACACTGACGCTCTCACACTCACACCATGACTGTCACACTGACACCCTCACACTCACTCCATGACTGTCACACTGACGCCTTGACACTCATCCTGTCAATTTTCAGACTCATCGCTTCACACTCACTTCTCCTCTGTCATCCTGAACCCCTCAAACTCACTCTGTTATTGTCGCAATAACACACACTTACTCTGCACCATGACCCTGACCACTTCACACTCCCTTCCCCTCGATCACCTTGACTCCTCACTCCCACTGTGTCACCGTCATCCTGAACACCTCACACTCACTCCGTCGTCATCATACTGACCTCCCCACCACACACAGTCCCTCACTGCCACCCTGAGCCCCCTCAGACTCACGGCTTCACTAACAGTCTGATTCCATCTCAGTCATTCTGTCATGTCTGAACAGGCCTCCTGAGACTTATTCCGTCATTGTCATCCTGACCCCCCTCACACTACACGATCAATGACACCCAGCCCCTCTCAAACTCATTCCCTCTCTCTCACACTGACACCTGCACACTCACTCGGTGGCTATCAATCTAACTCCCTCACATTCACTCCCTCTCTGTCAACCTACCCACTGTTATCCTGACCCCTTCACACGCACTACGCCAACATCACTCTGACCCCTTTGCAGTCACCCCATCACCATCGCCCTGATCCCCATTCTGCTCACTCTGTTACTGTCAAACAGACGACCTCACACTCACACCCTCATTCTCACTCCATGACTATCACCCTAACTCCCTCACACTGACTCCGTCGCCGTCAATCCAACCACTCACAGTCACTCCCTCACTGTCACGGTGATTCCCGCATTAACTTCATAACTGTCTCTCTCACTCCCTCACAGTTACGCCGGCAGTATTACGCTGAACTCCTTGCACTATCTCCCTCACTGTCATCCTGACCCCCTTACATTTACTCCGTTACTGTCACCCTGACTCCCTCACACTTAGGCCATCACCATAAATCTGACAACGTCACACTCAGTCCACCTTTCTCACCCTGACTCCCTCAGACTGTCTCTGTGACTGTCACCCTGAAACCCTCGCACTCACTCTGACACTGGTACCCTGATCTGTCACATTCCCTCCATCACTGTAGTCTGACTTCTCACACTCACTCCATCATCAGCATACTGACCACAACGCGTACACTTCCTCAACCTCACCCTGACCCCTTTTAATCTCACCCCATCACCGTCAACCTGAACCTCTCACATTTCGTCAAAATTACCCTGCCTCTCTCGCAATCATTCCCTCACTGTCACCCTGACCCCTGCACACTCACTCTGTTACTCTCACTCTGACACCCTCACACTCACTCCAGCTCTGTCAACCTGAGCCACTCACACTGAACCTCTCACTAGCATCATAACCCCTTCACACTCTGTCCGCCATCCATCACTCTTACCCCTTCGCGGTCACCACATCGCAATTGTCCTTACTACCATCAGACTCACTCTGTCACTCTCAAACCTATGCCGTTACACTCAGTCCCTCACACTAAGCCAATGACTGTCATCCTGACCCCCTGACGTTCACTTCCTGACTATCACCATAACTCTCTCACGCACACTCCTTCACTATCATGGTGATCTTCTCGCACTCACTCCATGACTGTCACCATGACATACTCACATTCATGCAGTCAACAATTCGCTGAGCCCTATGCAGTATCTCCCTCACTGTCAGCCCAGCCCCCTCACAATTACTTCGTGATTGTCACCCTGACACCATCGCACTCACTTTGTTACTGTTCCCCTGACCACTCGCGCTGGCTCCATCTCTGTCACCTTGGCCGCCTCACACACACTCCGTCACTATCACAGTGACCCCCACCCTTGCAATCCCTTATTGTCACATAAACATCCCTCAAACGTCAGCCTGACCCGTCAAATCACCCCGTCACTGTCACCCTTACTCCCTCAAACTCACACCAGTCACTGTAACCTTGATTCATTCACACTCACACACCCCTGTCGCCCTGACTCCATCAAACTACTCCGTCATTGTCACCCTTATCTCCACGCACTAACTACATCACTGTCACCGTGACCCCTGTACTCAATCAGATACCATCACCCTGACCCTCTCAGCACTCACTCCCTCACACTCACTCCATGACAGTCACTCTAACTCCCTCACACTCACTCTGTCACCGGCCCACTGACCTGCTCACACTCACTTCCTGACTGTCACGGTTATCCCCTTGCAATCACTCAGTTATTATCCCCCTGTCTCCCTCACACCCACGCCATCAACATAACCCTTACACATTCGCGCTAACTCCCTCAATGACAGCCTGACCCCGTCACAGACAGTCTGTCACTGTCAGGCTGAGCCTTTCACACTCACTCTATCACCGGTACCCTGAACGCCTCGCAATTTCTCTATGATTCTCCTCTTGACCCTCCAACACTCACACCATCACTATGACCCTAACAACCTAACATTCAACCTGTGACTGTCATGCTGACCCCTTCACACTCACATCCCCCTTTCACCCTCACCCACTCATGTTCACACCGTGACTGTCACACTGACGCGCTCACAATCATTTCATTACCTTCAGATGAGCCCCTTCCACTCGCGTCCCTTCTATCACCCTGACCCACACACTCACTCCAAAACTGACACCCTGACACCCCCACACTCTGTCTGTCACAGCCACCGTGACCCCGCGTTTTGGCTCCATCACCATCACCTCACATTCACTCCGCTACCATCACACTTCCTCACTGGCACTCTGCGCCTGAGTCTCCCCCTCACTGTCAAATAGACTCAGTCACACTCACTCCGTCATTTTAACCCAACCTCCTCACGCTCATTCCATCACCGTCATCTGACCCCGTCACGTTTACTCCGTGACCATCACCCTGACCCGCTCACATTTTCTCCATCACCATTACCTGATCTTTCTGCACTCATTCACTTATGTCGAGCTGACCCACTCACACTCAATCCCTCATTGTGACACTGACTACCTCACACGCATTCACTCATTGTCATCTTGATCCCTTCACACTCACTCCATCAACGTCACACTGACCCCTTTGCAGTCACCTCATTACTGTCACCATGTCCCCCAACACACTCGCTCCATCATTGTCGACTTGATGCCTTCGTAAATACACCATGTCTGTCACCCTGACTCTACCACACTCAATCCATCTCTGTTACCCTGACCCGATCACAGTCAGCCCGTCATGATCAAACTGAGCCTCGTCACACTCATTCCGTCACTGTCATCCTGATGCCGTCACACTCACTTTGTCACTATCAACCTGATGCTCTCACACTCCGTCCATCACCGTCACCCTGATCCCGTGACTCTCACTCCATCACCGTCACCCTAACCACCTCACACTTACCACCTTGCTGTCATCCTGACAGCTTCACACTCACTCCATCATCGTGATTCTGACCCTTTCGCACTCAGCCCACCAGAATCACCCCTACCCCCGAAACACGCGCACTTCATCATCGTCACCCTGACGGCCTCACGCTCACTCCTTCGTCATACGCTGTCTCTACCTCACTCAATGCCCCTCTACCAACCTGAACTCCTCACAAAAAAACTGTCATCATCAAACTGCCCCGCTGCGTACTCATTACATCACCATCAACTTGTCACCCTCATAGTCAATTCGTCAATGTCCCCCAGCACCCTTGAACTCCCTCAATAATCTTTGCACTGACCTCCTCACAGTTCCTCCATCACTGTCACTTGACCCCTTCACACTCATTCCTCCGCAGTCATGGTCACTCATCAACACAGAATCCGAACGTCACACTCACTCGCCTGCACCCGCTCCCACTATATCGCTCACCTCCCCCACTCACTCCCCAACACACTCCCTACCCATAGCACTGGCCTGCACAACCCTCCGCAGTGATTCCAATAGCAATGACGTTTACCCTATTGATACTATTCCCTGGATAACATGCCATGGATCCACAAGTAGAACACAGAAAAGAAAATATTACAGTGCATTACAGGCCCTCCGGCCCTCAATGTTGCACTGACGCGTGGAGTAAATCTGAAGCCGATCTAACCTGCACCATTCTATTCTCGCCCAAATGCCTATCCAATGACCATTTAAATGCCCTTAAATTTGGCGAGTGTACTATTGTTGCAACAGCGTGTTCCACGCCCCCACTACTCTCAGAGTATATAAACTACATCGGATATCACCCCTCAATTTAACACACTGTATGGCTTCTTAACAACTCTATCAACCGATGTGGTAACTTTCAATTGTATATGTACCTGGACACCAAGACTTCCCTGCTCATGTGCTCTGCCAATAATCTTACATTAGCCCGGTACTCTGCATTCCTGTTACTACTTCCAAGTGAATCACCTCACACCGTTTCTGCATTAAACGCAATTTGTCACCTCACCACTCAGCGCTGCAGCTTATCAATGCCTCTCTGTAACCTATAATGTCCTTCGTCACTATCCACAACTCCAGCGACTGCAGTGTCATCCATAAAATTCCTAAACCATCCTTCTATGCCCTCATCCAGGTCATTTAAATAACTGACACACAACAGTGGTTGCAAAACAGTTCCGTGCCGTACCCCACTAGTAACGGAACTCCAGGATAAATATTTCCCATCAATCACCACGCTCTGTCTTCCTTCAGATAGCCAATACCTGATGCAAACCGTGAAATCGCCTTTCATCCCACTCTTCCGTATTTTGTGCAAAATCTTACCTGGGGAACCTTATCAAAAGCTTTACTGAAATCCATATACACCACATCAACCACTTTGCCCTCATTCACCCGTTTGGTCACGTTCCACAGAATTTGTGTCATTTGTATAATAAAGTAGTTCCAACCGCACTCTTCAGCGCCAGCCACAGAATATGATGTCTCACCCACATTTACCCCCACAGTAACTGTCAGTGTACTCATACCCATTGTATCCCCTGGCAACTTCACTTGACACAAGCCCCATACTGTTACCCTTGCAACGGCCTGAATGTAAACACCCTCCTCTCTTCCCCCAGCAATGCAAGGTGAAAGATGATTCGAGGAGGAAATATTTGGAGAGTGAGATTACAAAATGGAGAGTGCACGACGGAGAGAACGTGAAGAAGAATCGGGAAGGGAGGGACAGTGAAATAGTTTGTGTTCGTGGGAAGATAAGAGAGAAGTGGAAGGTAGCTGGGAGGGAGATGGACAAAGGGAGAGAGATGAATTCTGCCAAAGTTCAGTTCGGAGTAGGGGACGCAGAGGTGAAAGCAAAGACAGAGCAACTTATATCCAACTCGTGACCTGGGACCCTGTCGCCTCCCCTTCTCTGTCGACCAGGACTTCAGGCTGAGTCTGTCTGTCTCCAGTTCAGCTTCCTCAACACAAAAACAAACAACAATATAGTTCACTCTGCTGCTTGGCACATTTTAATGGACATTTTTATTATTCACAAATTGGTACTTTCAGTGGAATGGTCCCCATTTGTATTGGCCTCTAATGTGTGCAGGACTTTGAACTGTGTCCTTGTAACACCCTGTGTAATAAGCTAGACACTACCATCAGTCTGTTAACATAGCGACAGGCTACTCTACTGCTGAGACATTGAACTGAAATGACAAAATTCCCGATGGATTGATTAATGAGTGAATAACTTTGATTGATGTATTTGGGTAAAGGGGTATTTCAGCACATTCGTAAGCTGCTGTCTGAACTTTGTCTGGGTCACGGCATAAATCACGGTGTTTGTGCAGCAACTGAGGAGCTGCAGCATGAAGCTCAGTTGCCGCACAAAGACGTCTAGGTACACAGACCGATACCAAATATTATACATCCGGTACCATATAGAGTATACCATTAACTTTGACCATAACAGGATGAAATTAACTGAAATCGCAAACAGTAAAATGATGGACTTCTTTCGATTTCCATTTCTGTGTCACACTGTGAGCGCGAAGTCTCCTGCGGGTTCTGCTGGTCACTAAAATGTGTCTGACCGTGAAGACATTGAACATCAGAATCAGGAGAAATGGGAGAGCTGGGTTCAGAATGTGGTGGAGTAACTCAATTGTGATCCAGACAAGGGAGTCACAAATAGCGTTTATCATCAAACAAAACCAGGGGGCGTTGTACAGCCTATACCATGCTGTGAGCATAAAATACCAGGAAATGTTCTTTAAACAGCTCAGCACAGTAACTGCTCCCAGAACCACAGCCGCTGTTTTCTCACTGCAATATTGACTTTTCAGCTTCTGGTAACAAATGGCCTCAAATCGATCGAAGGTGAAAGTGACGGTGAACCAGACAGAACAGTCAGTGGCTGCATAAAGCAGGATGGCATGGATATTACACACGCGAATGGAGTACAGGAAAACAAAGTATTGACCATAAACGATGGGAATTTGTCTCAATATCAGATCGAGGATAATGACCAGTAGGTCCGCCACTGCCATGGCCCCCAAGTAACGTCTGACACATGGAGACAATCCACAATCTCTATAAAGCAGGACGTAGATCGTTGCTACGTCAGCTGCGAGGAAGGAAAACAAACAAATTGTACAACAGCCTGGAGGCAAAGTTAATAGTTTGATTGAGGAGCCAGTGAGGTTTTCGAATATGTCACTATATTCAAATATTTATTCAAACAATTGTAGTTGAAATAACAAATGGGAAGGTCTGAATTACTTACAAAAATGTATCATAAAACACTGGAGACCCTTCCTTCCCAAACACATAGAGTCACATTCATAAGAACAGATGGTTTCTAGAATATTCCAACACACTGGATCACCCGTCAGCAGGCACAGGTCATTTATTTACCGGTCCTCATACGGAGGGTGAGAACATTGCCGTCCTGAACATTCATTCCTAGTTCCTTGAAGACAAACGGAGTTTGGAAATATTTGTCTTTTAGGCTCAGTTGTGGTTGACCCTGTGTCTTGAAGAATCAGAAAAGCGCGGAAAATATATTCGCCCCATTAACTGCCAGAGGCGATTTCGAAATACTGTCTCCTTTTTCCTGGAATGAATTCTCTTCCCTCGGGAACTTGTCTTTTGTTCAATTCACTGACGTCCAGTTGTTTGCAAATATTGTCAGGGATACAATGTTCCGAGGAATGTCAGCTGTAGAATGTTCGGGAGAATGTCGGTGATAGAATGTTCCAGAAAATGCTGTGTATAGAATGTGCCAGAGTCATAAAGACCCAACTCACAAAGGCTCTTCTGCCCTTTTTGTTTGGTGAGACCAACTCAGCCTCATGGTGCAAATCCCGCTCTAAACTCAACTCAACTGGCACTTGGTACATAAAATCAACAAGCTTAAACCGATACCTCGATAATTTAAGTCAGGTCATATTGTTACTATCAGGCATATTCCCCCCTTATGTCCCCCAACTCCTTACAATTTTGAATAACACACCCAAATGTAAAAGGTCCCCTCTATCGATCACCCAATCGCCATATCTATCTAATATCATAAAAAAACCATATCATTTCTCTCAATGTATGCATTGAAGTCCATGATCTATTTTGAGATTACAATATTCATTCAGGTACAGTGCCTATAGTTAACTTTTTAATCCAATTTTCGCGGCTACTTTGTCACTTTTATTCCTCATTTTTACCAATGAGGAAACAGTCTGATATCATCATATTCACAGAATCTGACCTGATGGTAATGTTTCCTGAAGGCTTATCACCATCCCTGGATATATCCTGTCCCACGTCATGGAAGACCCACCAGTGGTGGGGGCACTGTCAGGTAAAATCAAGGGAAGTCGTACACTGGAATGCCCCTCCACTGATTGAAGAACATGCGTAATCTAATGATAATAGGTCAGAGATGGTCCAGGAAATCTCCTGATGATCGACATCTGCTGACCTACACACCACCATTCAATGATAACTGAGTTCCCCTGGATGTTGAAAACAAATGCGAGGAAACGTTGAATGTGACAAAGACACGGAACGTACTCTGGATGTGGTACTTCAAAGTCCATCACAAAGACTGTCTTTGCAACCCCAACAATACCTGAGCAAATAAAACGCCTCAAATTCACTGCAACCAGACTGTGGGAAGTGTTGGCAGAAACCATCAAGCGGGAACCATTCTCACAAACTACTGTCCCTAACAGTATCCGTAGGTGCACCGAGATAGTCCTGGTAGAGGGAAAGTCTCAGTCTAATATTGAAGATATTGTCTGCTGTGTTACGTGCCACCACCACCTGCGAAGTGAGACATACTTCTAAAAGATGACCAAATGAAAAGTGGGCATCCATGTGGCACTGTGGGCTATCAGCGGTTTCAGCATATATGACCTCCCCTACATCACCAGGCCAGAAGTGGGCCCTTCACAGATGGTTCCATAATATTCAGCACCATTCCTAACTACACCTACCGTGAACAATTCAGCCCATCAGGTGTTTTAAACAGGAACACAATGAGACTATTCACTCATTCGAGGCTGTTACTCAGCAATTAGAGAAGATCTTTGAAACTCTCATGTCTGAAACACAGGAATTGGAAGGGAACATGTAGTTTTTCGAAGCTGCTTCACAGGAATAGGGGAGGACTGCTTACTGAGCCAGAAGCAGGGATGAATTAATAATATATTAGTCTTTATCAGTTTAAGAAAAGTTAACGACTTGCAGTGAAGCAGGGACGAGTGTGGGTCCTCAACTATTTGCAAACTATATCAATGTATTAATTAATGGAACAAAACTATAAACAAAATTTGTTGATTAAGCTAACGTAGGCAGGTAACTAATTTATTAAGGCGAGCTAGGGATTTTGAAATTGGATAAGCAATGGACAACCATTTCGCGGATGGAATATCACGTGCGCCACTGTGAACATGTCAATGTTTCAGGAACAATAAAAAAAAACCATAGGATTATATAAATGGAGAGACATTACAGCAAATGTGATAGGCTGTGTACTGGAGGGTTTACCCTGAACCATAGAGACATGGGACGTGCTGCTCCATCTCCCTGGTCTGGTCCTTGATGTTCCCAGTACTTTAATTGCTCTCAGTACACACGGGATATTTTGATATTTTGATTGGTTTGTGGTGTGGACAGGTAAATGTTGGTTGGGTGAGGTATTTTCAACGTTGTGTCAAGGAGGTGGCCTTTTCCAAGATGCTGCATTTCTTTCTATGTGCAGATTCAAAGTTGATAGAAATGGCTAACTGCTTCTGAATGAAGAGGTTGTGGCTGCTGCCTAGACAGTGGATATTCACCAACATGATTTACTGTGCATGGGCGGACTGCAACTTGTATATAGTGAGAAATTTGGAATCCAAACAGAAGAATGAGAATGTAACATAAAGTCATTGCCAAATCAGCTGAAATGGTTAGTTATATCACATTCTAAATTCATCTCACACAAACAGCAGAGACACCATAAACCCAGATGGTATAGCGGTTCAGCACGGATACGATAAACAGACGAGTCCTTTTCATGAGATGGCAGAGTCAAGAACAAGAGGGCACAGTTTTGAAGTGAAAGTGGAAAGATATAAAAAGGGTCTAAGGGGCAACTTCTTCACGCAGAGATTGGTGATTGTATCGAAGCATCTGCCATAAGAAGTGGTGAAAACTGGCACAATTATAGCATTTCAAGGCATCTGGATGGGGATATAAATAGGAAGGGGTTCGAGGGATATGTGCCAGTGCAGGCAAATGGACCTAGATTAGATTACTATAAGCAAGATGCGAGAAGATTTGTAGCTCAGGTTGAGATTCTGGATGTGGGTTTGCTCGCTGAGCTGGCAAGTTCCTTTTCAGATGTTCCATCACCATACTAGGTAACGTCTTCAGTGAGCCTCCCGAGGAAGAACGATGGTGTTTCCTGCTTTCTATTTATATGTTTGAGTTTCCTTATGTTGGTGAAGTCATTTCATGTGGTGAAATCATTTCCAATGGTGATGACATTTCCTGTTCTTATTCTCAGTGGGTGGTAAATGGTGTTCAAGTCAATTTATTTGTTGGTAGAGTTTCAGTTGGAATGCCATGCTTCTCGGAATTCTCATGTTTGTCTCGATTTGGCTTGCCCTAGAATAGATGTGTTGCCCCAGTCGAAGTATGCAAGGATACTAATGAGAGAGGGTCATGTCGTTTTGTGGCTAGTTGAGACGAGAGGTTGCCAAGGCGAGGAAGAGAGTTATGGAGGGAATTCCCAGAATGGAGGCTGGCTCAGGGAAGGGAGTCACAGAACGGAGGCTGGCGTGGAGAGGAGAGTTCAAAGGGAAGACTCAGAGTTGAGGCTGGCAAGGGTAGGGGAGTCGCAGAGGGGAGTACCAGTTGGAGGCTGGTTTGGCAGGGTTCCCAGACCTGAGGCTGGTGCAGAGAGGGGGCCCCGGAGCAGGGTGACAGACTGGTGTCTGGCATAGGAAGGAGTGTTCTGGAGAGAGTCCCACACTGGATGATGGAGTAGATAGGTATGGCTGCGAGCTTTAGAGTTCAGACCTGTCTGCAAATTTATCCCGATTTGTTCTGGAGACTGGTCCTAGTGCGGTCTGAAGCCTGCGCCTGCGGCAGGCTGGAGACTGGACCTTTCGTGATCCAAACAGTGGCCTGGTGTGGTCTGGAGACTGAACCCGGTACTGTCTGGACACTGGCCCTGGTTCTGTCCAGAGACTGGGACATGTGCTGTCAAAAGATTGGGTCTGATGCAGTCTGGAGACTTGGGCCAGTGTAGCTTGGAAACTGGACCTGGTATGGTCTGGAGACTGGGCCTGGAGCGGTCTGGAAATTGCCACAATGCAGTCTACATACTTGGCCTTTTTCAGTCTGGAACCTGAACCTCGAGCGATCCAGAGACTGCGATTGGTGCAGCGTGGAGACTGGACCCAGTGTGGGCTATAGATCGGTGGGATCTATAGGCCGGGAGTGGTGCGATCTGGATACTGGGACTTTTGTGTCTGGATACTGTGTTGAGTGAATTCTGGAGACTGGTAGCAGTGTGGTCTGAGGTCTGGGCCTCGTGCTGTCTTGGGAGCGGTCTGATACAGCCTGGAGACTTGGTAACGTGCGCCTCGAGACTGGTCCCGGTGCAATCTGGAGTCTGGGCCTGTACAGTCTTTAGACTGGGCCTCGTGCGGTCAAGAGGCTGGGTCTGTTCCAGCCTGGAGACTGGGTCGGGTGCAGACTGGAGACTGGGCCCGGTACACTCAGGAGACTTGGTCTGGTAAGGTCTAGACACTGAGCTGGGTACAGTGGTCCTGCGAAGTAGTCCTGGTGCAGTTCGGAGAGTGGGCCTTGTGTTGTCAAGAGACTGGGCCTGATGCAATGTGGAGACGTGGGGCCAGGTCAGCTTGGCCTCCCGACCTGGTGCGGTCTGGAAACTGGCCCAATGCAGTCTGCACACTTAGCCTTATGCAGTGTGGAGATTGGGCCCGGTGTGGTCTGGAGATTGTGCCTGGTGGGGTCTATAGTTTGGGCCTAGTGTGGTCTGGAGACTGGACCTAGTGCTGTCTGGAGAATGGGCTCGATGCAGCATACCCACATTTGCCAGTGCGGTTTAAAGACTGGTCTCTGTGCATCTGGACACTGGGTTGTTGTGGTCTTGGGACTGGGCTTGCTGCAGTGGGAGGTTTGCCTGAAAGTGGCCTTGGGACCGGGCTCTGTGTCATCTGGACACTGGTCCCAGTGCCGTCTGGAGACAGGTCCCGCTGCAGTCTGGAGTCTGTTACTATTACAGTCTAGAGACTAGGCCTGGTGCAGTCTTTTGACTTGTCCCAGTGCGGTCTAAAGACTGAGCTCAGTGAAGTCTGGAGACTGGGAACGTTGCGGTCTGATGACTGGGCCTCGTACCATCTCCAGACTGGGCCAGATGCAGCCTGGAGACTTGGCCCAGTTCAGCCTGGAGACTGGACCTGGTGCATTCTGGAGCCTTGTCCCGAGACTGGGCCTGTAACAGCCTGGGCTCCGTGTAACCTGGAAAACCGCCTGGTGCAGTCTGGGGACAGGGTGGGTTGCGGTCTGCAGACTGATCCTGGTGCAACCTGGAGACTGGGACAAAGCATCCTGGTGACTGGGCCGGTCTGGACTGGAGACTGGGCCTGGTATTGTCCGGAGACTGTGCCTGGTGCGGTCTAGAGATTCAATCTGGTGAGATCTGCAGACTGTGCCCACTGAAGTCTGGAACTTAGGAGCAGTGCAGTCTGGAGACTGGGCCCGGTGTGGTGTCAAAACTGCACCTGGTGTAGCCTGGAAACCAGGACTGGTGCAGTCTTGAGACTGGGCCTGGTGCAGACTGTTCCTCGTTCTGCCTGGAAACTGGGACAGGTGCCATCTGGAGTATGGGCCTGGTGCCGTCTAGAGGCTAGGCCTCGTCCAGTCAATAGACTGGGCCTGGAGTGGTCTGGAGACTGGGCCCCGTGTAACCTGGAAGCCCAGCCTGGTGCAGTCTGGCGAATCGGCTGGTACGGTTTGCAGACTGTTCCTGGTGCAGCCTGGAAACTGGGACAATGCAGTCTGCAGACTCGGCACAGTGTGGTCTGGAGACTGGGGCCCGGTGTAGTAGAGACTGTTCCTGGTGCAGTGTGGAGAGTCATCTGATGCGGTGTGTAGACTGTGCCCAGTGAAGACTGTGCGGTCTGGAGGCTGGGCCTGGTGTAGCCTTGAGAGCTGGCCCGGTTCCGCCTGGAAACTGGGCTTGCCGCAATCTGGAATCTGGAGCCAATACAGTCCAGAGACTGGGCCACGTGCAGTCAAGAGACTGGGCCTGCTCCAGCCTGGATATTGGGCCCAGTGCTGTCTAGAACCAGGCCCATGTGTGGTCTGGAGACTGGACCTGGTGCGGTCAGGAGTCTTGGCTTGATACGGTCTGGAGGTTGGTCCAAGTGAGCTCCAGAGACTGGGTCTGATGCGGACTGGGGACTGTGCCTAGTGCGGCTTAGAGACTGGGCCTGGTGCGGTCAGGAGACTAGGTCTGATGCAGTCTGGAGACTGGGTCCAGTGAAGTCTGGAGACTGGGATTCATGTGGTAGACAGACAGTGCCTGGTGCAGTCTGGAGTCTGGGCCGGTACTGTCTAGAAACCGGTCCTTGTGCGGTCCAGAGACTGGGCCTGGTCCAGCCTGGAGACTGGACCCGGTACTGTCTCGAGTCAGGACCTCTTGCGGTCAGGAAACTGAGCCTGGTGCAGTAAGGACACTTGGCCTGATGCAGTTGAGAGTTGGGTCCATGTGCGTTCTAATGACTGGGCCTCATGCGGTCTGGAGACTGGGCCCGGTGCAGTTGGAGACTGGGCCTTTGTAGCCTGGATACTGAGCCCCGTGTATCCTGGAGATTGGGCTCGGTATGGTCTGGAGACTGTGCCCGTTGCAGTCTTGAAACGGGCCCTGGTGCGTTCTGGAGACTAGGCCTAGTGCAGCCTGGGGACTGGGATCGGTGCAGACTGGAGCCTGGTCCGGGTGCCGTGTGTATATCAAGGCTCGTACTATCAAGAGACTGGGCCTGGTTCAGTCTGGAGATTGGAACCAGTGCGGTCTCGAGCCTGGACATGTGTAGTCAGGAGACTGATCCCAGTGTGTTCTCGAGACTGGGACGGATGTGGACTGGAGACTTTGGCTGTTGCGGTCTAGAGACTGGGTCCTGTTTGGTCTGGAGGCTCAATCCTTTGTAGCCTGGATACTGGGCCCAATGTAGCTCGGAGACTGCGCCCAGTGCAGCCTGGAAACGGGACATGGTGAGGTCTGGATACTAGGCCTGTATGATCCGCAGATTGGGCCTGGTCCAGCCTGGAGACTGGGACCATGCAGTCTGGAGACTGATCCTGGTGCAGTCTGGAGAGTCATCTGGTGTGGTGTGTCGACAATGTCCAGTGAAGTCTGGAGACTGGGAGCGGTACAGTCTTAAGACCGGGCTTCTTGCAGTCAAGAGACTGGGCCTGGAGTGGTCTGGAGACTGGGCCCTGTGTAACCTGGAAACCCAACCTGGTGCAGTCTGGAGAATGAGCTGGTGCGGTTTGCAGACTGTTCCTGGTGCAGCCTGGAGATTGGGACAATGCAGCCTGGAGACTGGGCCCAGTGTGTTCTGCAGACTGGGCCCAGTGTAATCGAGACTGGTCCTGGTGCAGTGTGGAGAGTCATCTGGTGTGGTGTGTAGACTGTGGCCATGGAAGTCTGGATATAGGGCGCGGTGCGGTCAGGAGACGCGGCCTTGTGCCTTCTAGAAGCTGGGCCTGGCGTAGCCTGGAGATCTGGCCCGGTTCCACCAGGAAACTGGGCTTGCTGCAATTTGGAAACTGGAGCCAATACAGTCTAGAGACTGGGCCACGTGCAGACAAGAGACTGGGCCTGCTCCAGCCTGGATATTGGGCCCAGTGCTGCCTAGAACCAGGCCCATGTGTGGTCTGGAGACTGGACCTGGTGCGGTCAGGAGTCCTGGCCTGGTGCGGACTGGAGGTTGGTGCAAGTGAGCTCCAGAGACTGGGTCTGATGCGGTCTGGGGACTGTGCCTGGTGCGCTCTTGAGACTTGGCCTGGTGCGGTCAGGAGACAAGGTCTGATGCAGTCTGGAGACTGGATCCAGTGAAGTCTGGAGACTGTGATTCATGTGGTAGACAGACAGTGCCTGGTGCAGTCTGGAGTCTGGGCCCGGTACAGTCTAGAAACCGGTCCTTGTGCGGTCCAGAGACTGGGTCTGGTCCAGCCTGGAGACTGGACCCGGTACTGTCTCGGTACCTCTTGTGTCACGAAACTGAGCCTGGTGCAGTCAGGACACTTGGCCTGATGCGGTTTAGAGACTGGTCCATGTGCATTCTAATGACTGGGCCTCATGCGGTCTGGAGACTGGGCCCGGTGCAGTTGGAGACTGGGCCTTTGTAGCCTGGATACTGAGCCCAGTGTATCCTGGAGATTGGGCTCGGTATGGTCTGGAGACTGTGCCCGTTGCAGTCTTGAAACTGACCCTGGTGCATTCAGGAGACTAGTCCTGGTGCAGCCTGTAGACTGGGATCAATGCTGACTGGAGACTGGTCCGGGTGCCGTGTGTATATCAAGACTCATACTATCAAGAGACTGGGCCTGGTTCAGCCTGGAGATTGGAACCAGTGCGGTCCCGAGCCTGGACATGTGTAGTCAGGAGACTGGTCCAAGTGTGTTCTAGAGCCTAGGACTGATGCGGACTGGAGACTTTGCCTGTTGCGGTCTAGAGACTGGGTCCTGTTTGGTCTGGAGACTCAATCATTTTAGCCTGGATACTGGGCCCAATGTAGCCTGGAGACTGCGCCCAGTGCAGCCTGGAAACGGGACATGGTGAGGTCTGGATACTCGGCTTGGTATGGTCCGCAGACTGGGCCTGGTTGCAGCCTGGAGACTGGGACTAGTGCAACATGGGGGTTGAGTCCAGTGCTGTTTGTAAATCATGGTTCGTTCAGTCAAGAGACTGGGCCTGGTTCAGCCTCGAGACTCTGCCCAGTGCAAATTGAAGACTCTGTCTGGTTCAGTCTGGACACTTGGTTCTGGCACCGTTTGGGATAAAATGTCTGTAAATACAATTGTTTCTTTTTTTTCATTTTCATTCTTATGCTGGACCTTCATTTATTAATCTGTCAATTTCGTACCAACTATTTAATTTACTTCAGGATTTTATACCTAAGATATAAATAGGCGATGACATTGCACGATTTTTCACTGCTCTCATGACAGTGCATGTGACAATGAAGCCAATTCAATTCAAATGTGAGACAGTCGCTGTCGTTGATGCCTTTTCCAAAACAAACTGCTGCTCGGGCAGTGGTGTGGGGTGACCAGAAGACGGTGGTATTACACCACTTTCAGCACAAGAGGGTTTGATAGATGGAGAGAAAGTGAGAGTGAGTAGAGACACGCTGATCCTCATATCAATGAATTAATTCCCAAAACAACAGAAAACTAAATATTCAGAGATGCAGATGCAGAGATACACACACTATTACAGAAAACCATAAACACAGAGACATATACTGACATTTGGGCCCTCATGCCTGTGTTGCCATTCACGAAGAACGTGGCTGATCTGATCTAAACCTCAGTTTTAGTTCCTCTTGCGAAATAAGGCAGAGCAACTGATTGAGCTGTTCGAGTGGGAGCAATATTGGGCAACAGACTGTAATTCTATTCATTTGAAAGTAGTTGTGGATAAGGCTAGGTGTTGTCCTCAAGTTAAAATGATAAATGGGACCAAGGCTAAAATTGATGGTATTCGGCAGGAATTTTTAAAGGATGGTTGGGTGATGCTTTTTACAGGATGTCTGGTAAGAAGGAATCTTTCAGCAGTGAGATAACAAGAACAGCCAGCATATTCTTATTACGGTGTAGGGCAATGCAAGCTTTGACAGAGAAAAGTACATGACAGGGGATATTGAAGCTCTGGTCAATAAAAAAGAAGAGTATGTTAGGTATATGCAGCGGAGATCAAGGCAATCCCTTGAGGAGCTTAGAGGCTGTCGGAGTACACTTAGAAGGGTTTAAGGAGGACAAAAAGGTGCACGAGATAGCTTTGGCAAATAGGGTTAAGGATATTTTAAAGTGATTCGACAAGTATATTAAGACCAAAAGAGAAACTTGGAAGAGACCAAGGCCCCTTAAGAATGGAGGAGCCATCTATGTCTGGAACCACAGGAGATTAATTAGGATTATTAGGTTTGTTGTCGCATGTACTCACATAAGTACAATGAAAATGATTACAAGTTTCCACATGTGACGCAATCTTCGATACAAAGGTAACACATACCCGATGCAGAACAGAAAATAAGGAACAGAAATGAATCATGTAAAACCTTACAATTCTTCCGGTTAAAGTGAAAAAAAAAGCAAATAAATACAATTAAAAGTTCAGCAACACATACCATAATCACCTGGTCATGCTGGGTTCACAGTTCTCAGAAGGTCACGACCTCCCCATACTCTGTTGTCTTACGGCCTGCTCGATTGGTGAGATCCCACATAAATATGTCACGTCATTACTTATGGAGCAGAGAGTCATGGAAACTCGGGAACTCGGGGAAATAAGCAACAATTCTGGATGTAGTTGTGCTCGCTGAGCTGGAAGGTTCGTTTCACAGGTTTCATCACCATATTTGGTAACGTCTTCAGTGAGCCTCTGGATGAAGCATTAGCGAATGGCCCACTTTCTGTTTATGTGTTTAGGTTTCCTTGGGTTCGTGATGACATTTCCCGTGGTGACGTCATTTCATGTGGTGATGTCATTACTTTTTTTCTCAGGCGGTGATAAATGGGATCCAACTCAACGTATTTGTCAAAAATCAGACAACACCAGGTTATAGATCAACAGATTTATTTGAAGCACTAGATTTCGGAGCACTGCTCCGAAACGACTTAACAAACAATCCAGGTCGTTTTCAGTATATAATTTCAGTTACATCTCATTGTAAACTTTTGCTATAAATTCTGTGTCTTACAATTTTATTCTCCACAACCACTTGGTGAAGGAGCAGCGCTCCGAAAGCCAGTGTTTCCAAATAAACCTGTTGGACTATACACTTGTCTTGGGTGTTTTTTTTATTTTGTAGATCCGAGTCCAACACCGGCGTCTCCAAATAATGCATTTGTTGAAAGAGTTCTGGTTGGAGTGCCATGCTTCTCGGAATTCTCGTTCGTGTTTCAGTTTGGTTTGTCTTAGGATGGATGTGTTTTCCCCGTCGAAGAGGTGTCCTTCCTCATCTGTTTGTAAGGATACTCAAAAGAGTGGGTCATGTCTTTTTGTGGCTATTTGATGTTCATGTATCCTGATGGCTAGCTCTCTGCCTATTTGTCCAAAGTAGTGCATGTTACAGTTCTTAGCAGCATTAGAATCAACACAGAAAAACAACCAACTCACAGAATAGAACCAGCAAACCATCAGACAAGCAGTTAGACCAACATTAAGAAGGAAAAAAAAGGGAATGAAACACACTCAAAACACCAGGAAAAAAAGCACTAGAAAGAATTAACAAAGATAAAAAATTGATTATCCTGCCTGCAGATAAAGGACGCTTGACAGCCCTCGAAAATCAAAGAGTCTACATTGAGAAAGCGAATGCACTACTTGGAGATACCAATTCGTACCAACAAGTGGCGATAGACACGACTCCACAACTGGGAAGCCGAATCACAGTCGGACGCAAAAAACTTCAGAAATTGGAGAAATACGTAAAACCGAATTCCAGAAAATGAAACCAAACAGATCCAACACACCACGCTTCTGCAGATTATCCAAACTTCTCAAAGCAGGAAACAACCCCCCAGCCTCACCTCATTCGAATCATAGTCTCGCTATCGGGAACACCAACTTACAAGTTGGACAAGAAGTTACAACAAAGACTAAAACACTTCGTAGAAGACTCATGCCACACAATCCACTCCCACCCACGAATTCCTAAAGACCATCAAAGACACCAAGTTGGAAGAAGATGAAATGATGGTCTCCTTTGGGTTGGCAGCCCTGTCACATCATCAACATAAACCTGGTCAAGGGACCACTGACTACATTATTAGAAAAACCAAAGACACATACACGAAACACCACTTACTTCATCAGCAAGGACATTATCGTCAAGTTAGTGGATGTATGCTTTACCACCCCCCCTCCTTGTCAACAACAAAACCTGCAGACAAACCCATGAGATCTCCTATATCAGAGTTCCTAAAGGAGGCAGTAATACAAGGACAAACAGCTCGGCAAACCATCCGTCCCAAACTTTGGGTCCGCTCCGTGGACGACCCCCATGCCATCACGAAATGAATCAAATTAGAGGAAACCTTCAAGTCCATCAATAATACCCTTGCTGGCATAAAATTTAGGAAAGAGGAAGAAAACAACATCAAACTGCCATTCCTAAATGTCGCAGTAGAGTGAACAACAAATGGGAAACATCAACTCTGATTACTCTGCACAGATGCTGCCAGTCATATTGAGTTTTCCCAGCAACTTCTGTTTTTCTTTCTGATTTACAGAACCCGCAATTTTGTTTAAAAAGTATATATATATATATATATATATATATTATGACAACCACGGGTGAGCTGCTGGAGGACTGGGAAACATCATTTTCAACAAGTTGTCAAGGAATAGCCAGGGGAACAACAGACCGGTGAGTCTGAGGGCAATGATAGGTCAGTATTTAGAGGAGATTCTGAGAAACATGATTTATAATCATTTGGAAAGGCAAGGACTAACATTTTTTCAGTATCTGATTTCAGTTGCATCACACAGTAAACCTTCGAAATAAATTCTGTGTTTTGCAATCTTATACCCCACAACCACCTGATGAAGGACCAGCTCTTCGAAGGCGAGAGCTTCCAAATAAACCTGTTGGACTATAACCTGGTGTTGCGTGATTTTAAACTTGATCAATTGGTCCAGTGCGCCAACGAATAGCAAATGGAACAACATGCAGATCAATGCGACGTGCTGTATTTTTAAGCCAAACCAGGACATGATTTACATGGAAAACGATAGGATCCCAAAGAGTGTAGTTGAGCAGCGAGACCCAGTTGTGCAGTTCCTTAATTCCTTTAACGTGGCATCACTGTTAGAATGGTGAAGAAGGCGTTAGGTAGGCTTACCTGCATCTTTCAGAGCACTGAGGACAGGAGTTGGGGATTTTTGTTGTGGCTGTACAAAATAATTTTCAGGGCACATTTGGAATACTGAGTTCAATTTTT
Source organism: Chiloscyllium plagiosum (assembly GCF_037043375.1). Lineage (NCBI taxonomy): Eukaryota > Metazoa > Chordata > Chondrichthyes > Orectolobiformes > Hemiscylliidae > Chiloscyllium > Chiloscyllium plagiosum. Next base: position 26,655,768 of record NW_028270190.1, read on the forward strand.
GTTGCTCTCCTATAAATTATCAACTGGAAACGGTGCAAAATAGGTAATATGATGTGAGAGAGGCTGGATGTTTTGAGATATAACGATGTTCTGGGGATGTTCTCCATATTTTCCCACATAACTAAGAAGGCTGGCAGGTGACCTTATAGATATTTATAAAATCGTGAGAGGTATGGAAACAGTGAATAGCCAAGGTCCTTCCCCCACTGTAGAGCTGTCCAAAACCAGAGGGTATGGGCTTAAAATGGGATGCGACAGATTTAAAAGAGAAATCGGAGACAAATTTATTGCACAGACTGTGCTGAATGTATGTTATGAGCTGTCAGAGGAGGTGGTGCAGGTGAGTATAATTACAACATTTTAAAGTTAATTAGATGGGTCCATGAATTGGAAATGTTTAGAGGACTTGTGCCAAACGCAAGCAAATAGAACTAGTTCAGGTTGGGAAACCTACAGAGCATGGACAAGTTGGGCCAAACGTGTGTTTGCATATTGTGTGAATCTAAGAGTCTATGACTCAATAACTCGACTTCCATCACCAATTCTTTGTTGTCGTCAATTCATTTCGAGGTCAAGAACTCTCTTCAAAGATGAAACTTATCTTACTTTCAAAATAGACGTCCTACAGTTGATGAAGTAATGAAGACCACTGCAACAGCAGAAGCAGAATCATATTCAAATAGGATGTGTAATTTTGGTCCAGGATAATCCCTCGGTCTACCATTACCAACAAGTCAATCTATGGTTCAGTGACCAGTGCAGGTGAATTTATCAGGGTCAGAATCATATGTACATAAAACAAATGACAAGCCGTTCAACCAACCGCAATTTTCTGCTTACATTCCAAACAGCGGAAGGGGGCATCTGATAGAGCGGGCGAAATGATGGCAAGAACAGCAAACAAGATCAAGGCTCTGCAGTCCTGCTACATCCAGTCATAAATGGTGATGGACTACGAAGTAATTTACTGAAGGAGAGCTCTACACAAATATCACCATCCTAAATAATGGAAGAGTACTGTACATTAGTGTAAAAAACCAGGATGTCATATACATACAATCCTCAGCTGGAAGTGTTGATTGGATGATCTATTTCATCCTCATCTTGTCGCCCATAGAATCACAGATGCCAGTCTTCAACGAATTCGATCTATTGCATGTGACATGAAGAAGCAGTTGGATACAATAGGCCACAAGAGAGGCAAAGGGCCTTGACACCATTCTTGCAATTGAACTGAAGAATTGTGCTGCATAACCAGCAATGTCCATGGGGAAGCTGCTTCATTCCAGCTCCAACTCTGATATCTACCTGGCAATGTGGGAAATCACCCAGAAGTGATTTCCCACAATCAATAATTACAATCAAAAAAATTGCCACATCTCAGTCCCATTACGATAGTCAAGTTGGTGTAAGTACTTTTTGACAGAACTGTCAAGCAACACAGATATACCCTGTTCAGTGTGGTTTCTAATAGGTCCCCATGTGGAGATGGTGCTATTGTGGAAATATTACTGAATTACCAATACAGGCAAGGGTGATGCTCTGGCTGCTGATGGAAGTTAACAACAATTAATAAAACATCGAAATCTAAAATCTGCTGTCAGTAATAGTGACCCTGAAGCAAATTTCGAATCTAAGCACAATTTGCTTCTTCACCCATGTACTTTCAGGAAGCAAGTCTTTCTGGTTTGGTCGAACAATGACTCCAGACGCATAGACATATGATACATTCTTCAAGTGTCTCTTCAACTGTCAAGCAAGGCATCAATTGCATCAAGCTGCTCTGAGGTCTTAAAGGATGAAACCGGAATGAACATTGGCACCATCCGTGGTGTCAGAAAAGTGAAGGGGAAACACAGTCCTCCCGAGCCTGTGGAGACCTCCTTCCCATCATGTGACAGATGGTAACAACGTTTGCTGCATGGTGACTCAGTGGTTAGCACTGCTCATTGAAAGCACCGGGACCCTGGGTTTGATATTCACCTCGGGCGACTGTTTGCGTGAAATTTGCAAACTCCCCCCGTGTCTGCATTGGTTTCCGTTAGGTGCTGCGGTTTCCTCCCACAATCCAAAGATGTGTAGATTAGGTGAATTGACCATGCTTTTTCCCGCAGTGTGAGGTGTATTAGTCAAGGGTAAATATAAGGTAGGGGAGTGGGTCTGCGTGTGTTACTCTTCAGAGGGTCGGTGTAGACCTGTTTGACAAAAAGACCTGTTTCCATATTGGATGGAATCTAATCTAAACATTAGCAGAACTTTCCCACAGACTGCACAGAAACATCGGGAAAGGAGTAGGGCATTCATCACATTCAACCTTTGCCCAAACCAGTTTGAATATCTCTTCAAAGCACTTTACCTACGCAATGTACGTATCCTTTAATGTGATTATCCATCATAACAATATCAAATAGGAACTGAATTGGTCCCTTTGGTCAATCAAGTTTCCTTGACCATTAAAATGGCTGGCACTCTATTTCTAAACCATACTCCAGATCTCTTTAGTGTCTGGTAATCTTTATTGATATGAAGTGCCTTGTCTTCCACAGCCTTATGTGGTAGAGAATTCCCCAAGTTCATAACTCTCTAAGTGCAGTCGTTTATTCTCATCTCAATGCACAGTTGCATACCTGTACATGATACTGTGGCCCCTCGATTTAAACGCCTCAGCCAGAGAGAAATATCGTTCCTACTGCCAAGTTGCCTCACGCTATCGGGTTTTATGTGTTTTTCTATGATCTCCACATAGTTTCCTACACCCCATGGAATGTAGGGCCAGTTGACCCAATCTCTGCTCCTCCAGCAAGTCACGATTAGAGAGTAGTGGTGGAAAGGCACAGCAGGTCAGGCAGCATCCAAAAGTCTGATGAAAGGCTTTTGACAAAAACTTGACTTTCCTGCTTCTTGGATGCTGCCTGACCTGCTGTGTTTTTCCAGCACCAATCTGTTCTTGACTCTGATCTCCAACATCTGCAGTCTTCACTTTTCACACAGTAAGCCAGTCATGCCATTCGCTGCACTCCCTCAATTTCAGATTTTATCCTTTATTAGGAAAGGAGACCAAAGCTGCACAAAATGCTGCCAATATTCCAGATGGTGTCTGACCAACGGCCTGTACAGCTTCACTAAGATACCCTTACTCCCGTTCTCAAATCTCTTAGTAATGAAGGTCATCGCACCATTTATCTTTCTAATAGATTTCTGCTCCTGCAATATTGCTTTCAGTCACTGGTCTGTAGGGGGATCCAGATCATTTTCAATGCTACAACTAACTACTTGATGGGTTCTACGTACACTCGTCAGAGTGTCAATCCCATTCCTGGTATTGACTTGTTGCTTCAGAACTCATTGCCCAAAGGACATCGCAAGTCTGCGCAGAATTGAAGAAAAAGGAAGAGGAGCAGAAGTCACTTCAGAGTGTAATATTTTTCAACCAATGACTTTTCAAAAATGGTCGGCTGCCATTCTATTTTTCATCTACGAACACTGCTCTTCACCTACCATGTAATAGCGCATTCACTCCAAATGTCTCAACCACTTTGGAGCTTTCCTTTAACATCCTCCTTACCTACTCAGAATCCGACACCCTTTACTGCTATCAGAAAAATTGGAAATATAATCCTGTTTAGTAAGGTTTTTGAAGGTTTGTCGCTCATATTGAGATTTAGAGTGTAAGTTTGCTCGCTGAACTGTAGGTTTGATATCCAGACGTTTCATTACCTGGCTGGGTAACATCATCACCATCGCTTCACTTGGGAGGTCGCCACTGATGATGTAACCTAGCCAGGTAATGAAACGTCTGGATATCAAACCCACAGCTCAGCGAGCAAACCTCCACCCTATTCCTGTTTAGCTCATATTTTGTATGCCTCAATGAATAAACGCTATGCCTGCAGTCCCATGTGCATTCTTATTACCCTGTTTAGTCACATACAGGGATCTACGTAGAAACACCCTCTCAGCTTCCTCAGTTACTGTCTTCATTGTGTATTCCACTATCTAATACCTTCTTCCAAATTGCACTAGCTCATATTAATCAAGGTTACCGTCCACCTGCCACTTATCTGCCCACCTGACCGTTCGTTTTATATCTTCAGTAAATGAAAACATTCCTCCTCACTGCCAACGAACTGGCCAATCTTTCTGTCAAACGTAATCTTACTTATAACTGCCCCCCCCCCTCCACATTCACACCTACATCATTTATGAATACCACAAAATATAAGATACACCACACTCATCCCTGTCGTACACCACCGGACGCTGGTCGATCTCGAATACACTTCTTGGAAAGTGGGACCGCATTAGCTGTTCACTAGCCCTCTGACAGCGCCCCTGCGGACAAATCCGACTTACCCATTTGGGTCAGAGCATTTGCTCTCTTGTCTCCAACAGCATTCTTAGATATAACACATCTGGACTTTACACAAGCCAAAATCATCAATCACACTTGATTCGTATATCAATATGTTCGAGAGCTTCACAGTCCATCTTCTAGAATTCTGGACTTTCATCCTCCTTCTCCCAAGTGAAATAGATACGAAGTTCAAAGGTAACAATCAATCAATATTCTCCAGCTTCACATATTGATTTCCCCCTTGGTTGCTAATAGAGCCTGATTCTTCCCTGGTTATTCTGTTCTACCTGATGTTCGTGTGAAACATCTTGGGATTTCCCCAAGTCTTGCCTGCTTCAACTTCTCCATGTCCCTGTATTAGTCAGTCTCGTGTGAAGTTTCGACGCTTCCCTCTGAGATAGGACAGAGCACAGGTCGAACTTCACCAACATCTATGCAGCCTGCGCAGAACGCCTTCACTTCTATCCCCCTATTCCCTTTAAATGAATGTCGAATTCACTTTTACGCTTTCATTTGCAAATATCCACCCTGAAAAACTTTGATTTAGTTTTATTTAGTATCATTTCTTCCAGTTCTCCAGAATGAATTCCTGCCCTTGCAGAATCTATAGGAAAATAACACAGTGATCCCAAATGCAATCAATATATCTATTGCTACTTCCTCAGAAATTCTGGTGTGAAGTGCATCTAATCCTTGAGACATGTCATGGTAAATCCAAAGACTACCTCGTCACTGATATGGATGATTTTAGTCTTTGTTTACACAAATGTTTGGGTCACATAGAATTTTGGGGAGATTTTTAGAATCTTCCTGCTTGAAGATAGACACAACCCAACTTTTTAGTTTCCCTTTTATTTGTTTGTTCTCTACAGCAAATTATTTTGTCCACTCATTCAATGTTCCAGATTTGACTTTGCTTTCATTTTTATATCAAATATTGAAAGAAGCTTTTTCAGCAGGTTTTATTCTATTTCTTGTTAGTTTACATTCTTGTCCTCTTCTTGATTTCTTTATCATTGACTTGGTCCTCCTATTTTCGGGTCCAAAGTGTGTGTGAATTCACAGCTTATCAAAAACTCTGGCCTTTTCTGAGTCACTTATTTGATCGAATTCAAACTTTAAAATCTTTTGTTCACCATCGTTGCATCACCTTTCCCTTTTGCTGTTGGTACCTCAGAGCTATGCGCACACTATTCACTTCACAGTATTTTTTAATAAATTGCAGACATTGCCAACCATGCATTAAATCTTTTTCATATAATTTTCCAACTCACTGAAGCCAACCTGTTCCTCTTACCTTCGTGGTTTACATGAGTAGGGTTTATAAATGTAATATTAAAACACCGTGGGCGGCACGGTGGCACAGTGGTTAGCACTGCTGCCTCAGAGCGCCAGAGACCTGGGTTCAATTCCCGACTCAGGCGACTGACTGTGTGGAGTTTGCACATTCTCCCCGTGTCTGCGTGGGTTTCCTCCGGGTGCTCCGGTTTCCTCCCACACTCCAAAGATGTGCAGGTCAGGTGAATTGGCCATGCTAAATTGCCAGTAGAGGTAGGTAAAAGGGGTAAATGTAGGGTAATGGGTGGGTTGCGCTTCGGCAGGTCGGTGTGGACTTGTTGGGCCGAAGGGCCTGTTTCCACTCTGTAAGTAATCTAATCTAATCAAAAGAAAATTGTTTTCAGACATCATGTAAAAAATCAGTGTAGTCTGCTCACGGCTTACAATTGCTCCTTTACAGTAAGACATGCGATTAGCTCTTCTGATCACACACAACAAACTCCAAAACAGCCTGATCTCCAGCTCGGTTCTCAAAATAATGTTCAAGCAAACCATCTCAAACACGCTCATGAAATTCATTTTTACATCATTTGCATTCACTTGGGTTAATACAGTTTGGATGCAGCTTCAATTGGTCCATTATCACTGTGGTACCCTCAAACCTGCATACTTGATTTCATGTTTTATAACACACCCAACATTTGTGTTGCTGTTTTCACTTTGATGTGTAACTCACATCAATGTTTGCTTCTCCTTGCTGTTTCTAACCTCCGCCTTAGCAGATTCAGTGGAATCTGAGCGATGTTGGCTCTGGGGTGATTAATGGTAGATTCAGGCGAGTTTGTTTTTAGGCAAAGCCTATGTCCACATTTTGGTTATTCGTCACACCTTACCTCTTCTTCTCAAGTGTTGTTGTGAGATTTTCACCAGATGTCCTTCTTCTGATGGAATAGAAAAGAACAATGATATTTCAGCAATGCTCTGCATCCCTCCAGAGAGGTGAAACTGCTCGACCCTGGGTGGGAACCTTACAGCAGATTATTAAAGTGCTGCTGCTGCTGCCGTCGTGGATCTTAGTGAGATCACATCTGGTGTAATCTGTCCAACTTTCGTCTCCTCACTGAAGAAAGGATATTTTTACACTCGAAGAAACTCAGAGATTGTTCCCTCAATTGCTTGATACAATGCTGTTAACTGATATGGAAAGTATGACCAGGTTGATCCAATACCCTTTGGAGTTTACAAGATAGAACGGTGATCTTATTGTTTTACTTCCAACGCCGGACGTAGGGAGCAAGACAAGGCAATTTCATAGCAAGTGGAGGAATCCATTCCGCTTTCCAGGCCTGCTATGCATGAATATCAAAAGTATATTCAGGCCTTTGACCCTCTTACACCAGAACAGGATGAGGATATTCAGCCCCTGGAGACTGACATACAGTTACAGGTGGAAGTCAAGTAGCCCCTCGAGCTTTAACACTGAACCCAGAGTAGGCCATGCAGGACCAGTATACCTTGCAGAACAACATGAACACTCCATATCGCCTCCTCAGATCTGTAACACAGAAACTGAAAGCAGTCACAAAGTGGCTGGAGTTTCGTACACTGGGATGACAGGAGACCATTCAGCCCATCGAGCCTGTTTCAGGGGAATTGCAGAATGATACAAACGAAATGAGGCTTCTTCTGGGAAAGGACGACGACGTTCGCCTCATATGACTGGTCCGTAGGATCAGAAGAAGACCAATCACTCCCTCGGTTCTTTTTCAGGGATGCAGGAAAGGAGTGTTCAATATCTCAAGCCGATTATAGAGGAATGAGGAGGCTCTTAAGCCCTTAAAACTGTTCCTTATCAACAGGAAGGCTTCAGAAACCCTTCAGCCTTTCACGTTTCCACAGGAGGTAAACATTCAAGCTATCGAGATGATAATGTGGGAACACCAGAAATACATCAGCCCATCGATTTGTACACATGGAAGAGAATGAGTCAATTCAGCCGCTCATGCCTCTTCAACTGCAATTGGTGTAGTTCATTTCAAGACCTATGCCAATTGTACAGGATTAGGGGGAATTACAGAGGCTTAACAATTTAGAATGATCACCTTCCCGATGGAATAAAGTAGTGAAAAAACCATTTGAATTTAGAAATGTCTCTTCGAATCTATTATTCAGGAAGTAACAAAAGGACATTTGCAAAGTCAGCCACAATCTGTCAGTGTCCACGTAATTTTATGAAAAACAAATCGAGTTTCAATTATTTTCTCGAGCTCTTTAAAGGTGTAACAAGCAAGCTGGATAATGGGGATCCTGCAGATGTAAAGTTTTGAGTTCCAGAACGCATTGAATAAAGTGGGCCAAAAAGAGTAATCTGCAGAATAATGTCGCTAATGATTAGAAGTAACTTACAAAGTGCAGTGTGATGCAACTAATCGGTCTTTTTGTGTTTGACAAAATGCAACGTTAAGGGTACCATAGGACTCAGTCTTTACGGCATAAACGTTTAGGCTACTTTTAAGAGTGTCAAAAAGCCACCAAGGTCTTAGAAAAGCACACACTGTCCGGAGCAAGGTTACAATGTCACATTTGGTCGAAATAGGTTAGAGCTGCGTTGCCAGCACAGAAAAACAAAATCGAATTTGGCTAATCATATTAATTATGCCCCAAGTTTCAAAAATCCAATCGATTAAAAAAAATAATAAACTGCTTTGACAACAATGAACCAATGAAATGATCCGATGTTTTCCGGTATAAATGTCAGTAATTTTGAAGTTACCCAGAGCAGCAAAGAGCAGGCAGCACCAACAACGAGAGAGATTGCTTGCAGAACGCTTCGCTTTCCTAAAGCTTCCTTTATCTATCAAAACCTGTGAATCAGCATCCCGAAGGAGAAAAGAGACACAGGAAAATCTGTAGAGGAAACTCTGAAAAGCTGACTGGTTTTGAAGCCTATTTTTTTTAATATAAATCACAATCGGGATTTTTATTTGAAGAGTATTTGAGGGGAGTGTAATAGTTAGGTTTAGAGAAAGGAATTGTAAGTAGTTGTGTCACAATTATTCCCTGTTAAACTTTAAAAAAAAATGTTATTTTTTCACTTTAAATCGTAGTTTTGGGATAATTCTTCACCTCTCGAATTTTAACAGATTAGAGCTCAGGGAGAGGTTTTTTTCTGTATTGATGGTTTAAATTAGCAGAAGGGTTCACCCCGTGTCCTAACACTTAGGCCATAACATTTTGCACTCGACACCATTCCTTAGCTGTGGCGATAGCATGGAAAATCAAATTTTCAGATAACACTGACATTGGTGTGAAATTGCAATGAAGATGCAAGAATTTTGAAAATGGATATGGATACTGGAGGTCAACATTTGGCAGATGAAACTGACACCAAAGAAGTATGAGTGTATCCGTTTTGTGAGTGCGACAGAAAGGCAACTTATTTTCCAAATAGACAGAAACTTCAGACTGCTTCGGTGCAGAGGGTTATGTGAGTGTACTCGAACATATCAGGTAGAGCAGGTAATGAAAAAAAGTGCAATTTTGGCATTTAATTCTTAAAAGAATAAATTATAAAGAGAGGGAGGTGTTTCTGCAAAAATGCAAGGCATTTTTGAGATCCCATCTGGACTACTCTGCACAGTTTAAGAGCCCTGACTGCAGGAGGGATGTCGTTGCATTGGAGGCAGTTCAGAAGAAGAACACTATATTGATTCCAGAGATGTGGGGTTTATTTTATTAAGAGACATTGAGCAGTTCAAGCCTCCACTCTCGAGAGTTTAGACGAATGAGATCAGATTTCACTGATGTCTAGAGGATGCTAACTGTGATTGACAATGTCGATGTGGAGTGAATATTTACTCATCTGAGCCAATCCATGACAAGAGATCAGAGCTTTATAATAAGGGAATGCAGACTTAAAACAGGAGTAAGGAGAACTTACTTCTGTCGAAAGGTCGTGAATCTGTGTAACTCACTGCCGCAGAGTAAATGAAAGGTTATGAAGAGCTTGAAGGAGTGTGGAACTGAGGTCAAGATAACATCAGCCATGATTGTGTTTAATGGTGGCGTAGCCTCAAAGGACTGAATTGCTGACAGATGTTCCTCATTCTTATTCAGACTTTGAAATGTGCTACACAGGAATGGCGGGGGGGGGGGGGCGGGGGGGGGGACTGTTTCTCAAACAGGAAACAAACAGTCGGGTTAAATTAGTCTTGGCCAGTTTGACAGATGTAACCATTGGAGACACACAGTGACCAGTGCTGGGTCATCAAATATTTACAGTCTATATCAATGATGTGGAGAAGTGGAACAATTGTACTGTAAGTAAGTTTGGTGATAATACTAAGAAAAGAATGAAATTAAATTGTTAAGAGAAGGTGGAGTGTCTGCAAATGGCTATTGATAGGCAAAGTGAATGGATAATAGTTCGACAGAAGGAATTTAACATCATGTTTGACTTGTCTTTTTTTCACAGAGAACGGCAGTCAGTATGTTACTGAAACAGCGATTCCAGAGCTTAGTGCTATTGTGTGTTCTGAAGAGTTCACTGACACCTGTGCAGACATCAGAGCAGTTGCTCCTTCTCCCTGATGGTATGCGCCCTGAAGGTTCCCAGTTGCTACATTGCTCTCAGGGTGCAGGGTATATTTTGGTGTGGTTGTTTGGTGGTGGGAAGTGGTGAAAGAGAGTGTGCTTTGAGCCTTGTACGAAACGGACAGCCTTTGTCTGAGATGCCATCCTTTGTTTCTCCATGGAGACCCGAAGGCAATGGCATTGGCTGACGGCTTCCGAATGAAGAGGCTGTGGCTGCTGCAGGGCATTGGGTATTCATTCACTGTGAATGGTCACTCTGCAAAATTAATAGAATGTGAGTTCTTTTAGTTCCTCTACCTCTCCTCCTTGTCATGGCGACCAAGCAGAGCCATATACACCATCAGGAATCCCACTTTACCAGGAAAATAAGGATACAGCCGGCAGCTCCCTGCTAAGTGAGAAAACAGTGTATTCATCTAATCCACCATATATGTCCTCCGTCACCGAACGGTGACATAGATTTTGAAGGACTGGGAGATGATGGATATGCCACGCACTCCTGCCTCCGAAGCCGCAGATCATAGAAGCTGATTGAAACTAACCCCATTACAGTCACTGGCTGTACCATCCGCACCCCGGTGTGAAGCTGCCGATCGTGTTGAATAAGGTGACACTAGTCTGTGTCCAGCTGATGGGATATTGGTGTGAGTTCGGATAAAAGCCATGGAGTATCGAGTCAGATTTGCCGTCGCAGCTTTGAAGCTGGGACAGTCATTTGCGAGGTATTAACATCATTAATTTTCAAGTCGGGTCTTCTCCCACTCTGCTCGTCGGTTAAGTGTAGCTTGGAAAGGTGTTCTTGGAAACCCCGAAGTGGATACGGCAGATCGGTTTCACGACACACAATCACTCCATGGTTTCAGGGATTCCCCTCTCTGCAGCCTTTGCTTCATTTGTTGTTCATGATGCAGACCCAGAGGCTGTAACTACTGTCCCCATGCTCCACCCAGAGTGCAGTCACCAAATACTCAACATTCCCTGAATGTCTGTTCACAGCACAACCTCCAGCAAAACATCCCCAGCACCTCCATTAACTTTTCAATAACAGGAGTCAGTCCGAAGCCCTTCAGGTATAGGTTAGATACCTGTTCTTTTACAAAATTACTCGATGTGTTTCCTCGTGATACTGACTGCATGATCAGCTTCTGAGGGACAAACACATGCGTTCAGTGGACAGGCACAGACCAAGCATCAAATACGTGACTCAAAGATGCTCAAACACAGCCCCCGTCCAACATGGAGCACAACACAGGAGACAATGGGAATTGAACAACAGCCCGACATGCACCATTTCATGTTTCTGAGCTTCACAATGACTGCACTCGATACACACAGGAGCCAACTTCAATGGCAGGGAAAGATACGGACAGACAGAAAAAATTGCTTTGAAGACAGAAATAGACAATTAATTAACTGAGACCATGTTGTGGAAACGTGCACAAAACTGGGTTTTGGGACTAACTGCTGGAGTGAGACATTACAGGGTCCAATCACAAGAATGAGAACATTGAATAAAGATATTGCCAGTAAAGTTGCATTGTTTTATGACATCAAATCCTGAATCTGCATCACAGAACCAGCCCAGACACCATAATCTGGGACAGAATGGAAGCCCGACATGAAGGGTTGTGCAGACTACGCTTGCATTTGTTCAGTAACTGGACTAACTTGCCAGAATGGAAACATTCCAATCCATTGCCGGTATACTGCTGCTGTGCATTCACTACATTACTGCATGTGTCTGTCTGTGTGTGGTGGAACACATTTAAAATATGAGGAACTGCCAAGGGTTTGGGTAATCGACAGAGAGAAACTGAGGAACATTTCATGGATAGAAATGATAATATATTTGTGAATATTAAACTTTTAAAATAAAGGCATGGCCAGACCCAAGAACAATATCGATCAGTGCCCACAAGAATGACAGGTGGATGGGATATTGGTGTGATTTCGGATAAAGGCCATGGAGTATCGACTCAGATTTGCATCAGCAGTTTGAAAGCTGGGAGATCAGTAGCGAATTATTAACATCATCAAGCTGACATTTACAGCTCAAGGTTCAAACAGCAGATGGGATGCAATTAGGAATGGGCAGGGTATGGGAATCAACACATGACCAAATGGGTCGCCACATTTGTGATACGTCTGCTGCAGCCTCAGACATTGGTGACGGATGGGTTGGAGCCAGACGAATAAAATGGAGTTTATAACCAGAACAGAAGACGAAATGGGCCAGGTGCTGGCAGGTGGAACTGGATTCGGTTGGAATACCTGGTCAGCATGGACGGGGTGAACCGAAGGGTATGTTTCCGTGCTGTAATTCTTCATGTCTCTATGGCTGCATATGCACATTTCCAGTGTGTGTGCGTGTGCATGTGTGAGTGCGTGCATATGTGTGTGTTTAGTTCTTCATTAATCTTGCCATGGTTAGATTCAGAGTTTTTAAAGGCTGTTTCTCTCTCCCTATTCTTGACTGTCTGCCTGAAATGAATTGTAATTTAATATTTCCTGTTTTAAAAACGCTGTGTTTATACACAGTTCTGCTTGTGGACTCTGACGTCAAATTAAACCGGACTTGGATGTGTCAATGGGACGACAAGCATGATTTACAACAAACTACGCTCTCAACCATGCAAGAGGAGATACTATGTTGAAAACCAAAAAGTTATTTTTCAATTAGCAACAACTTGATAAAAAGCGATAGTTGGATACAATTGAGCTGTATCTTTGGAGGGTGTAAATAAGTCTGAAGATGAAGTTAATAGCCTGGAATTCGCTCGTAAAAATAATCGAATAACCAGTCAACAGTTTTGGAGTCGTGTACAGTCATTTATATTTCAACATTTGAATTCTAAGCGGTCATATTGCTCGAATACTCCTTCAGAACGACTGAGTTTGAGGCTGATGCAAATTCGCGTTTGAAATTATTCAAATTCACTTGAACAGCTTCAGACACCTCTGCAGCTCGTTTCATTTTCAAATTATGATTGACCATTTCAGTTCAAGGAATTAAGATTCACAAGATGATTGATTATCATTGAGAACGATTGCTGTTCTCATTCAGATGGAATCAAATTCATAATCAAAATGATTCAAAAGTAACGAGATCCCATCAAATAAGTTTCACATTCAGAATGATTCACATTAAGACAGATTCAGTTCCAGATCAGGTTTAATTTCAGCTTGATTCAGCTGCATTCTGAATGATTATGAATTATACAGTAATGAGTTCAGACTTTTTAAAGAATGATTCTGATTCGCATTTTAAATTATTCAAACTACCATTGATTTAAATTTATATTCATTATGTTTTGAACTCAGACTGAGAGTAATTAGTTTGCTGACGAATATTGTGATTAATCAATGTATAAAATTAAAACAAGTTCTAATTCAGAAGTATGAATATTCCCTTCAAGATTGATCAATATATCAATTCAGTATGATTCTGCAGCACTGAAATTGATGCCGATTCAGAGTCAGGTTGATTTTGGTTAATTTTCACAATGAGAAAAGTTCCGATTAAGATTTAAATAGATTTATTTTAATATTGAAAATGATTTTCATTATATTCAGATTCTATCAGAATCAAGATGTGGATGAATATGATTCATACTAGAAGAGATCCAAATTCTATTTCAGAATGATTCTGACTGAAACTGGTTGAGGTTCACATTAGGGAAGAAAGTGAGGACTGCAGATGCGAGAGATCAGCGCTGAAAATGTGTTGCTGGAAAAGCGCAGCAGGTCATGAGCGGCTCATGCCCGAAACGTCGATTCTCCTGCTCCTTGGATGCTGCCTGACCTGTTGCGCTTTTCCAGCAACACATTTTCAGCTGAGGTTCACATTAACCATACTTCAGATTCATAGTTGGATTGATTCATTTACACACTCAGAATATTTCAGGTTTAAAATCAAATTGTTTCACTTCGAAACAGAAAGTTGTCCCATTCAATGGCAGGACTGTCACAACTTTATTATTTTGAAATATTCAACATAGCATAGAATTGGTCATTTTTCTAGACAGTGAAGTGAAACACAGATAATGTGTTTCTTTCGGTGAAGACGCTTCCATCACCAGCCAATTCATATAGTGCACTGCAGCTCCGAAGATTCTAGTTGATTAACTTTCCTGAAGTGGTATTTTTATTTTGCTTTCCATGAGAACATCAATTTTCTCTTTTATATATGAGATCACAAGATTTGTTTTTAAATTATTGTCCTATTTATTGGGTTTATTTTAACTCTCATGACGATACGACACCCAGAAGAAAAACAATAATGCCCCCAGGAGGAGAGGCTTAAATTCTAAACTTTACAAGCAATTCTTTACGTTTGATTTGTTTATGAGACAAAGAAGTATTTTTGTTTATAGTTAACAATTTCTCTCTCTATTATAGCCAACCTAGTTGTGCTTCTGACACCGTGTTTTGTTAAATGCATCATTTCCTACTTGTTGTCTCAGACAACGTTAGAACTTTTCATCATACTCAGCTGTGGTATTAAATCGCATGTCTGAGATTTGTTTCCTAAGCGGTTTACTGACAATCATAGCTATGTATAATCTTCTCAATGATTTACATGTTTGCAGCCACTGACACTTCTACTTGTTTGATGCTTTCGCCTTTAATCGATTTGTGGCTAAAGTTTTCAGAAACTGAATTTAAAATCTTGCACTGAGAAATCAGCAGCTTGATTTATGGGAATCATGTCCATGTTGTCATGGGTAGAATGAAGTACCCTGTCGCTGTGATAGAAAAGTAATATTTTGCGTATCATTGCATGGTTGCATATGATTCGTTTAGTTAATGTTTTGCCTCCCATTCATTTTGATTTCGCTGCTGAAATGCTTTGATTTTGAGACACACTCGAGCGGTAAACAAGCCACAGAGACTCCGGGTCCAGAAAAATTAGCTATTCAATAAGCCAGAAATGGAGAAATGGTATTATTGAATTTTGTATAATCTCCAGCAATCTCATACTATGATATTATTTTTCATAACAATTCTCGATGTCAGCATTGCAAATGTTACTTATACATCTGGTCCACTTTCAGTTTTTCAACACATATTCTCGTTGAAGTAGCATTTTGAGTTCTTGCATCCATCCATTTTTAAACGCTGGGCTCCACTGTAAGTTGAGAGCTCAGTTTTAAAATGGCGTGAAATATCCATGTTTGTTCAAATGCTTAAACCTCTAAAGTAGAGTCATTTAACATGAACTAGCCATTATATTCCACAGCTAATCTATTTGTCCAAATTACAGCCAAGACATTTGAACACAATGTTCACTAGTGATAAAAACGATATTGCTTGTAAATGGATCTCTATCATTAGCATCTGGGTTATACCACAAGCGACAAATTAACTGACAATTTCACCGTACTCATCAGACATCTAATAGATGCAAAATGAGGATTGCAGATGCTGGAAACCAGAGTTTATATCAGAGTGATACTGGAAAAGCACAGCAGGTCAACCCGCCTTCGAGGAGCAGGAAATACGACGTTTCGGGCAAAAGCCCTTCATCAGGAATATTCCTAATAAAGAGCTTTTGCCCGAAACGTCGACCTTCCTGCTCCACGGATGCAGCCTGACTTACTGAGCTTTTCCTGCACCACTCTAATCTGGACTCTGGTTTCCAGCAACTGCAGTCCTTGTTTTTACCGCCGGAGAGTAGAGTGTCTATGGTCGGACATGACTCATGGAGTCATGTCCTGGCGGGACTGGATAAGACAGAAGCAGGGAACCATTATTGATGGCGTTTTCGCTGTAATACTGACTGGAACCAAATTGAGCAGTGGTGACATGTTCAATACGATGGGAGATAAACTTTACTGTCACATCTGAACGAAGTAATCTCTATTAGATTATTATCTCTGTTATCTCTCCACCCTGGAGGCTTCCTGCCTCTATTCCTGATTCAGGGCTTTTGCTCGAAACGTCGATTTTCATGCTCCTCGGATGCTGCCTGTCCAGCTGTGCTTTTCCAGCACCACTCTCGCCTAGATGCTAATCTACGGACACTTGTGTATTTTTTTTTTTGGTTTCAAATATCTATTTTCATCGCTCGAGGTGACACCTTAATGAACGTCTGTAAGCAGATGATGAGGTTGATTTTTGTATCTTTCATACAAAACAACTTTGATGAAATTATATGCACATGTTCGCAATTTAAAATATTTCTATGTTCGTTAACTACCAATGTAGTAGAAGCTTGATTTGCATGTATTCTTGTATATTTTCAACACACGTAAGAAAACGGACACTTGACATAAAACATCTCTTCGTGATGTCAATTACAGGTTATATTAGTTATGATTGTCCGTTGACAATCTATACACCCTCACGCATATCAGACAAATTACAATCGTCTTTATACTGTTGTTCATTTTTAGAACTTGGATTTTGAAATACTGGCCCATGGGGTTTGATTACAATTATGCAGCGTTTGTAAAAACGGCTAGGCAGGTTTTACAGACATTCTGGGAATATCATCATATTCGCATATATCAAGAGAGTTTTAATGGTGGATTATTTTTATATTTCATATTTAGGACAGGGTGTGAAAACACTGACGCCCATGTTTGTTTCAGGATAATCGAACACATGTTTTCGCTCTGAGACTCAGGAGATGGAAACAATTTGTGCAGTTTTGGAAGACACTTAGAAAACAGTCAAATTCAAGGAAAGCACAATACTTTAGAATGCAATGTTTGTCCTTACTCCTGTAACTTCCTGACTTGGTGTCTTTGTGTAGAAATTTATGGGACATTGAATTGTTGAGCATGTCCAAACTTTTAGATTTGCAAGTATTCATGTCGCAAAATCTGAAAGTTCAGAGAAAACAACTGGAATTATTGGATATGGAAAATGTAAAGATTTGAGGTAGAGGTGCAATCCCTCTAGCATTGATTTGCTGAATTGTGCTCGCATAGAGCAATGTTTTGCTTGCTATTTTAAGATTCAAGCATTCATGTTTCTAGCTTTCTTTTGTTTTTTAACTTTTATGTAACAAACTTAATTGCTGTTCTTAATATGATGAGAGGTGCCTTTAAGGTGGAATTGATCTCCTGTGTTATTTGAACAGGTGTGCTGAAATCCTGGTACTTCATTTGAATGGTTTTAAGATCTCAATACCAGTCTGTTCCTCAGCATGTTTACATATTGATGTGGAAGGTGCAAGTATTCCTATTTTTCTCAACCCCCTTCACTGTCCGAGACTTTCAATAGTCTTTGCAGATGATTGACAGCTTTCTTTACCCTTTAGCTACTGCACACGCTGCTCATAATGCAGTGTCCTCTGCAATGGAAAGAAAAAACAGACTGGGTGACCACTTTATACTTTACACTGACTTAATTGCAAGCATGAACGGCAACTCTATTTCTCTCTCTACCACACCATTAAGCATTTCCAACATATTGCGTTTTTATTTCAAACGTCCTCCTCTCACCATATGAAATTCTTATTCAGCAGAGATCATGTATGAAGATATAGAAAAGATAATGCCAGTTAACCTGTTTTGATTCTGTAAGTTACAGTCACAATATTTGAAGGTGAGGACGCAGAAGACAAAACGTAACAAAAGCTCTTCAAAATGAAGTAATATGATTTCCAGAATTAAAGACCGTCAAACCACTGCATGTACAATAAAAATCTGATGCATTTGATTCATAAATGAGCTGTACCCTTTTAGCAGCAACAGAGTAATCCCAATGAACATAATTCAGTTCTAATTGTAATTAGCACCAAACAGAGGCATAAGTCTTATCCCGCACTGAAAATACTCGTCATCCATGATTGATGATTTCCTATCAGTTTTCTGTAGCAACCCACCATGGAATTTGAAACCATATTCGTAGAACGACAGTGAAATAGTTCCAAATATGACACCGTCCTGAGGAAGAGTTACTCGATCCAAATCCTTAACTCTGATTCGCTCATGTTGCCAGACCTGCTGGGCTTTGCCAGGAGCTTCTACGTTGAACCACGTTTGCTGTGTCGCTTCACGTAGTTGAATGGTCAAATACGTTAGATTTAAAATTGATTTTGTACCGAGTCACGGGTTTGAATTCCACTGCTACCAATTCTCTTGCTGGTGTACCAAGGACGGTGACCGTGAAATGGCTGGGCAATTTCAACCCTGCAATGTTTTACTTTCTTCTGGGTCTTTGCGGCTCATCAGGCGTCTGGCATTCTCGGTGATGCAATTCGGAAAGTTAAGGACAAGAGTCTGAGATCTCCAGCTGTCCAACGGCCCTTCAGATCCCCGCTGTCATCGTGCTTTAAGCGATTTTACATGACATGTTCACGCTTGTCTCTATTTCTCAATTGGTCAGTATTCATCAAACAACTGGACGTTTAGTGGTTCTAAATCACCAAGGAACTGAGCTTCAGTTATTTCACGTAATTCGATTACACTAACTAGGTACTGACATTTATTTGACAAATACCTGTGAAGTGATTGGATACAAACACCTTCAATAGCTCTAGGGTCCCCCTGTTCTGCACGGAGTGAACTAGGGTAAAACTGCAGGATGTAACCGCAGCTCCCTCCAATCCAATGCTGCCAACAGAAACGGACAACTGCAGCTTCAATGGGCAGCTTCCTGCACAGCCCTGTGACATAATGTATTCCTCATGAATGGCTTTTTTGTGTGAAAGCTGCAACGATCCCTTTCAATTTGGCAACGGCTGGAACAGATTCATCTTATCCTTTGAACCTTTTGTCTTAACCAAAATCCGGTCTCCTAATCAGAAGATGTAGAGGTGAAATGCACATTGAAGAGACCTGAAAAGTGAGCAAAACTACCTGACACAGAACAAAGTGATCTAAACAAAGTAACAAATGGAACATTTGGTCGAAAGGATAGCCGTAGCTCAGTTGCCATGAGACAAAAACAAATTTCAAATTCGGCCAATCAGTTTAAATTATGCCCCAAGATATGAAATTGAACTTAGTGTTTTGATGACATTTAAACCAATGAAGCAATCCGATGTTTTGGGGTATAAATATCAGACATTTTGAACAGTTAGACAGAGCAGCAAAGATAACTGCCAAAAGACCAACAGATGTCGGCTGCTCGTCAGAGCTCTCTGACCAATACCTGTCTGGTGAAGGAGTATTCACGGAAACAAAAAAAAAACATCTAAACCGACCTGGAGAGAGATTCTACACTGGAATACCGACATTAGACACTCGGCAAAGATGAGTGTGATCTTAAAGCGTGCTTTTTAAATACATATTAATTGGGATTTTTATTGGACCAGCATTGTAGAGAGGGAGGTAAAAGTTAAGTTTCAGAAAAAGAAGTTGTCAATAGTTATTTGTGAACGTTCTCTGTTTGATTTAAAGAATAACCTTTGAAATGTTTACTTTAAATAATTTCTTTGGCGACATTTCGTTGCCTCTCGAAGTTTAACAGATTGCAGCACTGGGTGAATCTTTTTCTGTGTTTATGGTTTAAATTAGCAGAGGGTTTTACCCCGTTTGGGGGTTCTTCCGGGATTTAAACAGTTATGGGGCTCATTGCCAGAATTTGAACAGGCTGGGTTTTGGATTCGCGTTTTGAAAATGTTTAGACAGATGCAATTTAAGGTTTGGGCAGATTTGAATTGATTTTGGGTACGAGAAAACCCCAGAGATTAAGCACTTGCAGGTTAGTGTGCCAGATCTTTAAATAAAGCATCGGTGTGATGATTTGTTTAATTTCGATGAGTTGTAGTTGATTAAAGTAAAAGTGAGAGAAATTGTTCTTAAAATTGGTAAAAAGATTCTGAGATTTGAAGGTTCTGAATTTTGCCAAGAAAACTTAGAACGAAATATAAAGGTCATACTTTCATAAATAGCAAAGAAGTTAGATGTGGGTTTAATGAAGGACAAAAGTAAAGCTGAAATTGTAAGGAAATTGCTCAAGCACTTAAGTTTGTTTGAAAAATAGACAAGTACAGCAGAGGTAGAAAAAAAACTTAAATTACAACGGAGTAAATTGGAGTTAGAAGATAAAAACAGCGAGTTAGAAAGAGAAAGACAGAGACAAGAAACGGAGAGAGAAAGAGAAAGAGAGCAAGAACACACAGAGAGAGAGAAACAGAGAGAGAGACAAGGTTCTCAGCTGAAACAAGTGCGAAAGTAGAAAGAGATAGAGAAAGAGAGAGAAAAGTAAGGGAGACGGAAGAAGAGAGATAAAAAGAGAGAGATTTTGAACTTCTGAATTTGCCACTTCGTCAGCAAAGTCAAGTTAACAGGATGGAGTTTCAAATAGAAGGTAATGACATGCACAAATATGTCAAAACACTGCCACATTTTGATGAAAAAGATGTTGAAGCCTTCTTTATTTCATTGAATAATTGCAAATGCAGATTTAGTGGTCCAAAGATTTATGGGTAATGCTAGTTCAGACTAAACTGGCAGGCTGAGCTAGTGAGGTATTTACCATGCAGTCAGATGAGGGGTCAAGAGATTATGAACAGGGGAATTAAGGTATTGTAAGTGCTTATCATTCGATACCAGAAACATAAAGACATTATTTCAGAATCGGAAAGAAGGAACAACGTTAGACATGTTATGTTCGAAATAATTAAACAGTCATTTGGTTGATGGATGCGTGCGTTAAAGATAGATAGGATCTTTGAGTCTCTAATAGAGATTATTCTGCTGGACGAGTTTAAAACATCACTTCCAGAGATGTTCAGAATTCACATGGAGGAACATAAAGTTCAGGAAGTGAGAAGAACGCAACCATTCCTGGCACATTTTTCATGACATGCACATTATAATGTTGTTCGGCTCAATAGTCCATTCTCGATTATGATATATTTCCTCAAGTGGATGCTGACCTTCTTCAAAAAATAATCAACTGACATTTTTCAATCCCATCCTCATCTTCCTGCGGAAATATAGATCAACTCTGATGTCAGGAGCATCGATGGCAATTTTAAAACGTTTGAAGAAATTTATGCAGCTAAAATTGGTTTGGTGGATAATATTGCTTTCAAATGGTCGAATACCTCCTGGCATTGTTCTGTCCAATGAAACTTGTGTTCTTCTTCAGCAAATGTGTTAATGGTGTCACTACAGTGTTGACATTTGGAACAAACTTCCGGTAGAATCCATTTAGTCTCAAGAATGAAAGCTTGTCTTTCTTCCAGCTTGGTCATGGAGATTGTTCGATGGTCTTCGTCTTTGTGTTCCATGTGGTCAACCATCCACAACCGATGTTATTTCCAAAGAACATCACCTCTGCGTGAATTCAGTATTTTTTCTGGTTATTACCAACTTTGCTTCTCGAGTCGTTCAAAGAGCGTTGCAAAGTCTACCATGTGATTTTTTCAGGATTTAGGAAAGGTCACTACATCGTTCAAATAGACTGCACAGTCTGTTAACCCAGCCAAAACTCTGTTCGTGAGTCTTTGGAATGTGACGGGCGTTTTTTTTTCATTCCAAAGGGCTTTCTTTAAATTAATATCGGCCATTTGGGATTGCTAACTCAACAATTTCTTTCGCAGTCACTGATCCAACTTAGCTATGCAACTGGCTTTCTGACTTTCTCGATACCGTTCTCCAATCTCGAAATTGGAAATGAGTCCAATTTTGGAAGGGCCTTGACCTTCTGATAATCCACGTAAAATCGTTGATTACTGTCCAGTTTGGTAACTACGACGATCGGTGACCACTACTCACTCTGGTTTGGTTGGATGATATCATCATAAAACATGGCCTCCAACTCCTTATCGACATGTCTTACTTTGAAATGATTAATCCAATAGGGGTTTTGTTTTATCAGAGCAGTATTCCATACAGCGACTTCATGGAGAATAACATCAGTCCCCCCCATTTGATACTGACATATGTTCTTATACTGCAGTAACACACATTTCAATTGTATTCTAAGCACATGCGACAGATAGTTTACAAACCTCTCCCACTTTGAAGGACTTATTAATTTTAATCTATTTTGAGGCATATCAAAATCCACACCATCTGTGTTTGATTCCTCACTCTGTGGAGCAGTTACTAGCACCTGTTTTCTCCAGCTCTTTCTCGCTACTTCAATAGAGTTTCAAAATATACACATGGCATACCTTTTCTAACTGGCATCTTTACTGCATATTTCACTTTAATTAACGTTTTCTTAATTTTACATAGACCACTAAACCTGGTTTGAAGGGATTTCGTGTCACTGGTAACATTACTAACACGTCATCACCTCCTGAAAACATTCCAATCTCAGAGCTTTCATCTGGCACCTGCGTCATTCTATGCTGTGCCCTCTTTAGATGTTCGTTCGCTACCTAACTTATGGGATTTAATCTCTCCCTAACCTCTGATACATAATCTCGGTGTGAGAACCCAGACTTTTCTTTTGTCAGTTTTTCTTTAATTAATTTCCAAGGGCCTCTCACTTCATGCCCAAATATTAACTCGAAAGGAGTGAACTGCGTAGATTCGTTTGGGGCATCTCAAATGGCAGAAAGTACGAATGGGATGCCTTTGTCCCAGTTATTCGGGTACTCCTGAAAACACGCACTCAACATGGTCTCAAGGTCTGATCCTATCTTTTCCAACTCTCCGTCGTCCTGTGTAAGGTCAGGTTGGGGTGTCCACTCAGGACTGGGGAAGTAACCACGGCAGTGATTGACAGCGTGTCACTTCCAGTAATACAATTTGTTCTTGGGGATGATTTAGCGTGATACAAGATGGGACTGACACCCACTCTTGTAGAGAAACACCATTAACACCAGTTAACTGAGGAGTTCCACGAAAAATACCCTGGAAATTTCCCAGACTGTTTAGTAACCCGGTCCCACAATCATAAGTTACAGAACGAAGCAAAAGCTGAAGCGAAAGATGAAGAACTTTGGGTTCAGTTATCCCACACCCTGTTTGAAATGATGGTGCAGGAAAAATCTGAACAGGCAGAGCTTCAGGCAGAAGTGCTCAGTCCTGAAAGGGTAATGGATTTACAATAGAAAGACGAGACAATAAAAGATACAAATGTTGATGCATACTCCGAAAAGGAGGCAGATAGTACCCTTGAGGGCTATTATCTTAAAGATAGAACCCCAAGACGAAAATTGAGTCCACAGCAGGTTACTGCAAAGGATACATGGGCAGAAGGGTGCCAGAATGTGTTGCCGGTAGCATACAGGCAGGAAGTGTTATGGGTAGTACATGAACTACAAGGAGGATGTCACCTAGGTGTATGAAAGGCTCACTTTGAGGGAAAAAAACATTTCTATTGGCCTGGAATGGACAGGGATGCGGTTATCTTTTGTCATAAATGCAATATATGCCAAACGTTATCTAAGCCACAGACAGTAATAAAATCAATACCTTTGTTGCCAGTTCCCTCATTGAAAGAACCTTTCATGAGGGTTATAATTGATTGAGTATGTTCTAAACTAAAACTGAGAATGGGTATTTGATGATTATATTGGTTGTGGCTACTAGATTTCGGAAGGCAATTCCATTTCGGATTATTAAGGCAGAATGGTTAAGAGAAGTTAATAGCTTCCTTCGTGTGGTATGGGCTACCCTGAGAAATTCAATCAGACCAAGGGTCTATTTTTACTGATAGGCTGTTTAAGGAATCATGAATAGTTGAGGCATACAGCACTTTAAATCAATTGTGTTATATCCTGAATCCCAGGGAACTTTAGAAAGGAGGCATCAGTTCTTGCAGACCACGATAAGATCTTAATGATAAATTACCTGAATGACTGGGATACTGGTGTCCAATTCGTATTGTTTACCATTAGAGATGCCCAAACAAATCTACTCAATTTACTCCCTTTGAGTTAGTATTAGGTCATGAAGTCAGAGGCCCTTTGGAATTAATTCAAGAGAAATTGTCAAGGCAAAAGTCGGAGATCTCACATGTGGATTATGTGTCAGATGTGAGGGGGAGATTATGTTAAGTAGATTTTCAGCCAAACAGTAGCTTAAAAAGGCACAGCATAGAATGATAAAAACTGGCAGATAAAAAAACTAAAATTTGAACGTCTTCCCGAGGGGATGGCGTATTAGTATTGTTATCGAGGGACAGGATCCCTTCAAAACCAGATGAATGGTCCCCATAAAATTGAGAAAAGGTTGAGTCAGGTGTACTATCCAGTAAAGATGCCAGATGGGGGAGACAACCTATCCAGTATGTAATGTTAACAATTGAAACCATATTATACTGGAGAGAAAGAACTGGAGAAACTGGTGTTAGTTACTGCCCGGCAGAGTGAGGAATCAATTTCAGATGATGTGGATTTTAATGTCCCTCAAAATAAATTTTAAAGTAAAGAGGTCTTGAAGGAGTGCGGTAGGTCGTAATCTACCTGCCGCAGGAACACAGAACGCTGCTGGAAGAATTATTACTGCAGTAGATGGTCGTATTTTACAACCAGATGGGGAGGATGAATGCTATTGTTATTGAAGTACATGCAGGAAATGCTGCTCCAATAAAACAACACCCCTGTCAGCTTAGTCCTTTCAATGCCAGATAGGTCCAGAAGGAAGCAGACGCTATGCTCAAGGAGGATAACATTGAACCGAACCAGTCCGAGTTGAGTTCATCGATTGTCTTAGTTCCCAACATTGGCTGGAAATCAACGATGTTGCGTGGATTATTGGAAAGTCAATGCCGTTACAAAATCGGGCTCATATCCAATTCCTAGATTGGAGGACTGCATCGAGAAAGTCGGACAAGATAATTACATTAATAACTTGGAAAAACTGCTTGGTTGCTGTTAGGTACCTTTATCACAGACAGAGAAAAAAGTTCTGCATTTGTAACCCCAAATGGGATATTTCAATTTAAGCTGATACCCTTCGGAATGATGAACGCCCCCGCCACATTCCGAAGGCGCATGATCGGAGTTGTGGCTTGGGTAATAATCTTTTCAGTCTACTTTTACATTTTAGTGATCTTCAGTAGGTCCTCGAAAAATCACATGGTAGAGCAGGAAGCGCTCTTTGGATGACTATGTGAAGCAAAACTGTTAATAAACTTAAACAAAACTGAATTGTCCAAAGCAGAATTGATGTTCATGGTTCATAACGTCGGTTTTGGAAGGTTTACGCTATGGAATGAAAAGGCAAAGGCCGTTGAGGAATTTCCACGATCAAAGTCGAAGAAATGTGTGCTTTCGTACTGAGGATTAAGCAGATTATCGAAGGCTTGTTCCAAATTTCATCAGTGCAGTGGCAGCATTAAACAATTTGCTGAAGAAGATCAAAAAAGTTTCGGTGGACAGACGAATGTGAGGAGGCATTTGGCCGTTTCAAAGCAATATTAACAAAAAAAAAGTTATAGCGACACCAAACCTTGCAAAAGCCTTCATAGTTGTCATCAATGTTAGTGACGTACGAATTGGTGTCGTACTGCTGCAGGAAGATGACAATGCGATTGAACTGCCAGTTGGTTACTTTTTGAAGAAACTTAACATCCACTTCACCAGCGAAGAGTAACTATAGAGTTTGATCCTGGTGTTACCAGTCTGAAGAAGGGGTTTGCACAAAAATGATACATAGAGACTGAGGAGCAGAGAGAATCTACTGAGGAAAAGCTACAAAGGACACGCGGTATAGCTGACTAGGTTCTGAAACTTTATTCTTGCCAATCGTAATAGGGTTTTTTTTTTACTGGACCAGTATTGTAGAGGGGAAGGTGAAAGATAGGTGCAAGATAATGGAGATGTAAGTAGTTATTAGTTAATTATTCTCTGTTAGCATTTTTAAAAAAGTTTTTATTTTTTACTTTAAATAGTGACTTTGGGGATAGTTCTTGGCCTCTCAAATTTTGACAGATTACAGCGGGGTGAATCGTTTCTTTGTTGCAGGTTTAAACTAGCAGAGGAGTTTTAACAGGCATTTTACTTATTGGAATAACATGCAACCAGATGTATACAATAGAACTGATAGGCCAGAAAGTACGTCAGGACTGGCGTTTTGGAGCAGTAAAGCCTGTTGAGCTTGCCCAGTCGGTTTCATGGCTTCTTTATTCGCTCTGTCGCCCTTCTAATCTGAAAACAGACTTACACGACTACGGGAAACGTGCGAACTTGCAGTGAAAAGTAAAACAGTAGAGGATCATATCTTTTATATTCGCTCAGATGATGTGGGTACATCTGGCTAAAACTGCATTAATTGCCAATTTCTAATTACTGAGATGGCAGTTAACAGTCAACCATATTGCAGATGGCCACCAGTCATATATAGGCCAGAGCAGAAAATGATGTTTGATTTTCTTCCCTCAAGGATATTAGGGAACTAAATAAGATTTTCTCCAGCATTCGATAATTGTTTCGTGGTTACCATCATACCCAAAAATCCAGATTATGTCAATTGTTATAATATTCCACCATTTACCATTGTGGGATTTAATCATTGTTAAATCCAGAACATGAACTAAGATTTGTTTCTAAGTTTAGTCTCCCCTCCACATTCTCCTGTCTATTTTCAAGGCAGAAAGAAAATGAAGTACCTTCAAAGGAGCACTCTGAACATACCCCAGTCGTAACCCTTAAAATATTCTGCACAATGCTGTCCTGAATATATGCACATTGTAATATTGAGCAACATTTGAAAACTGGAACTGCTGTCATTCTGAGAAGATAAATTGATGGAGAATTTTTTTAAAAAGTTATAGATTTTGGGCAGTTTTGCAACTGGACATCACGACCTGTTTTTCCAAATTCTGTCATATTTTCATAGATACAGGTAAGAAATTTGTTGTCATTATCGATCGATGCCTGGATGAATGACATTCCAATAATAAGCAACCTCTGGGATCTCCAGAGACTCCAGGGCAGAGCAACAGCACATCTATCAGTTTATGTATTTAAACTTTCCACCAGTGCAATGATTACAGTGCGTAGCATCAGTATACTTCACTGAGACAGCCATCAAACCCCCAACTTCGTTTCAAACCTTCTTCATTTAACAGTTGAACGAACCGGCACAGAAGATCCATGGGAAAATCACGATCTACATGTTTCACAACAGGTCAGAAACGGTATAATCTTTAAACTTCTTCAACATTTCTTGACTGTCAGTAAGTCAAATTTCAATAACACCCTTTTTGACAGCATTCTGTGTGTCTCTGGATCTCGTAGGCTAGAAGGGTCAAGGAATCAGATTTCCTCCAACTTCCAAGTAGTACCCAAGGCATTGCCACATACTTACATTCTCTCTAATGGAGCTCTGCAGAAATTTCAAAGTAAGTTATAAAAAGATATTGCATCCAATGTTCATTTGATATCTTGGATCAATGCGAGAGTCTTAACACAGTGGATGATCTTAGTCTTAAATTATAATAGACGTTTCGAACAATACGTAATATATCAGGAAGTAGAAGTGAATAATGTTTATCTCATTCTGTGATTCACTCATCGCAACCGACTGCTGCTGGCGCAGTCAGCATTCATTACTCGGTGTGAACTGTAATTCAGAAGGTTATAATATCTATGTGATGATCACTAGCCGTATTCTTCTCAGGAAATAAAGGATTATTCGAATAAAATGCAAACCATTAACTTTTTAACAGTTTGAGAAATGACTTGATGCAACTAAAGCGGACATAAATGCCTGAATGGTCAAACGCTCATGGTTAGTATTGTAGAGATAAAAGAGGGAGCTTTTCACACAGTAAGTACTTAGGCCATGTTATCTAGTGACTGGAAATGTTAATTAGGCAGGTTCAATGGCGTGTATTCAAGATAGCAATTGGTTGGTTACATGGATTGAAAAACTGTGAGGCAACGTGGAGTAGACTGGCACGAGGGATAGGATCGTTACTTGTTCCATCAGCTGATAAACCTACATCTGCTCCATGAATCGCCTATGATTCTGTGATCTAAGTGGGATTGGGATAAGTGCGTGAAACGCCATAAAATATACAGTTACAAGTTTAAACCTGTGAAATAGAACCATCATGAAGACAATGGACTGAACGGTTTATAACCATGCTGCAGAAACACTGAAACTGGCTTCTTTGGACACCGAATTTAATCAGATCCTGGTCTCCTTACAGACTTGGTGCAAACAAGCACAAAAAAAGCTGAATTCCAGAGGTGAGTTGAATGTAACTGCCCTTGATATCAAGACCACTTTTGACTGAGTATGATATTAAGGAGAGCGAGAAAGACTCGAGTCTCTGCAATTCGGGATCAAGATGCTGTGGTTGGTGGCCTATCTTGCACAAAGGATATTAGTTGAGGTGAGTGTGGTCATTTAGTTAATCTCATCCCAGTCAGTTCTGTCAAGGAGTAAATCAGGTTAGTGTCATGGATTGCCGATATTCGCTGATGATTGCACGATATTCATTATTTTGGCCACTCCGCTGAGAGCAAAGCAGTCTCTGTCCAAATGCAACCAGACCTGGAGAAAAATGCAACACTACACTGACAAGAAACAAACAGCATACACGCCTCACAATTTCCAGGAAATTATCATCTTCAATGGAGACTATACCTATCGTCCCTTGCTATTCAATATTGTTGCCATCAATGAATACCCCTACTGTCAATATTCACGGGGTTGTCATCTCCAACAAGAAAGAGACTAACCATTGCCCTCTTGACACTGAATGGTGTTACTATCACTGAATTTCTTCCACTATCAAAATCCCAGCATGATTGGATACTGAACTGGAAACGCCATATCGATACTGTGGTTGCAAAAGCAGGTAACAGGCTGGGAATTCTGCATAGAGTTACATACATCTGTGTGGTATGATTTTTTTTTTTAGTTTCCATGTGAGGACAGCCAGCCTTGCTTTTACACAGCATTCGCCAGTCTTTTTCAGTTATTGTATATTCTGATTTTTTTATGTTCTGCATGAGATTGAAAAAAATATAATTACTTATATTCCATTCATTTCAGAATTTTAGCTCACCTAACCTGGATTTTCTTTTTTTTGCAGACTCCTGTTGTCCGAATCAACAATTGCCTCCCTATACCTTTTGAAATTGGCGTGAGCACAGACTGTTAAAAATGATGAGCTGGACCCTTCGACATTTCATTAGTTACAGATACAATCTGAAAATTACTCGTTTTTACTGAATCACTATTTCTCATCATGAACTAATTCTCCATCTGAACTAATGTGTCAATTCCATCATTGTATGCTCTTATAGTGTGCCAAAAATGGCAGGTAAATCAATGAGAAATATTTAACTGGTTTGAGGATAAGCACCATTAAGGCAGTTTCGTCCTTAGAAGTGATCAGGCACCAAACGAAGGAGATAATTGGAAAACTGTATTTTGAGATTATTATATTTCAACAAGTATGATCTTACTTATTCATAATTAAAGAGGCATTTCTGCCAAAGAACACATTGTGACATTTACCTTGTTTCGGAAGAAAGGTGTAAATACTGCCATTTGTTTGCAGCTCAGGCAGACAGCAGAATGTTATCACACTGTTAGCAACAGCAACGACTTCCATTGATATAAAAATGTTAATAAACCAGATCCTGAATTGCCTCATATATCAATTAAACACTTTCCACATTAAAATAGCTCGTGATTTGAATGTGTTCAATGCCAACAATGGGCAACATTGAATGAAAGCCATATAATTTTGAATTGTGCAGTGCTTGATCAGATTGTAAAACATCTGTTTGGCTGGAAATAGAACATTCTGGACGTCAGTATATTCTATACCTTTGAACTGTTGGGAAGATAAAAGAAATGGTAATTGTTTCATACATCAGAAACATGTCTAACATTCTTTTATGTTTAATTGAAACTGTTTTGACTATTAATGTTTTTAGTTCATGTCCTAATATGTTGCATTCATTAAAAAAAATCAGTTGCTAAACTAATAGCTATTTATTTTTCACTTGTGGATGAGGGCATCTTTTACTGACAGCATTTATTACCCATACCTAGTTTTCATTGAGACAGTGGTGATGACCTTCTTCAATCGCTGCAGTCCTTTTCAGTTTGTTTACCAACAAGGCCATTAGGAGAGAAATTCTAGAATTTTGAACCAGCGTCAGTCCAGGAGGAGCAATATTGTTTCCAAATCAGGATGGTAAGTGGCTTGGGAGGAGGGGCGGGGGGTGCAGAATGTACTTATGTTCCCATACACTTTCTGGGTTGATAAGGTGCTATCTAAAGCGCGATAATGAATTTCTGTAGTGCACCTTATACACCTGCAAAACATTGGTGTTGGAGCAAGTGGATTCATATGGATGTAAAGCCAATGAAACTGGCTGTTTTGTTTTGAATGATTTTAGGTCTGCATTCATTCAGTCAATTGAGGAATATTCCATCACAATCCTGACTTATACATTGTAGGTAGTGGAATGCAGATGACACCTTCCATCACTTTCCTGATTATCGAGAGCAGAATGATGGGGCAGTAATTGGCTGGGTTGGATTTATTCTGCTTTTACTGTACAGTACATAACTGGGCAATTTTCGATAACGCCGGGAAGATGCAAGTATTGTAACTGTACTGGAACAGAATGGCCAGGAGAGCAGAAGGTGCTGGAACAGCGTCTTCAGTACTATTGTCAGAATGTTGTGAGGGCTGTATCCTTTGCAGTATCCAGTGTCTCCAACCGTTTCTTGATATCACGTGGAGTGAATCAAATTGACTGAACACTGATATCTGCTGGGCACCAGTGAAGGAGGACGAGATGGATCGTCCACTCAGCTCTTGCGGCTGAGGTTTGCTCCAAAAGCGTCAGGCTGATTTTCTGCACTGTTGTACTAGGCTCTTCCATCATTCAGACATTTGTGATGTCTCGTCTTGCATTTTTTGTTTAGTTGTCCATCACCATTCACGTAAGAATGTGGAGGACTGCAAAGCTTAGATACAATCCATTGGATGTGTGATGTATCTGTCTATCACCTGTAACCCATTCTATGTGACAAACATGTAGTCCTGTTCGGTGGCTTCACCAGGTTTACACTTCATCTTCAGGTATGTCCTAGTGCTGGTACTGACATGCCCTCCTGCACACGCTATTGAGTCAGATTTGATCCCCTGGCTTGGGTGCAATAGTTGAGTGGTTGATATTCTACGTCATGAGGTTCCAGTGGTTCCAGAGTTCTATGCTGATGCTACTAATGGCCCACAGCGTCTCATAAATGCCCAGTTTTGAGTTTTGAAATCTGTTTGAAGTCTTCCTCATTTAGCTTGTGATAGTGCCACACAACAGGATTGAGGTTATCCTCAGTGGGAAGGCGGGATATCAACTCCACAAGCACTGTGTGATAGTCACCTTTACAGATACTCTCATGGATGAATGTATCTGAAGTTAGCAGATTGGTAAGAATGAGGTCGAGCGATGTTTTCACAGATTAGTTCCCTCACCTCGCAACTGCAGAAACAGTCGAGCAACTGCGTCCATAAAGACTGTATCAGTTCGATCAGTAGAGCTGTTGCCGAGTCACTTGGTGTTTGACATTAAAATTCCGCGCCCAGAGCATTAGATAAACCCTTGCCATCTTCTGTACTTCCTCCAATTGTTGTTCAACATGCAGGAGTACTCATTCATAAGCTGAGGGAGGACAGTACATGGTAATCAGCAGAAATGTTAATTGTCCATTCTTAACGTGAAGCCATGAGACTTCATGGGATCTGGTGTCTTTGTGGAGAACTGCCAGGGAAAACCCGTCTAGACTGTATACCACTGTGCCCCCATCACTGTTGATTGTGTCCTGCCTGTAGGGAAGAATTTATCCAAGGGTTATAATGGTGGTGCCTGGTGCATTGTCCGCAAGGTAATACTCCCTAAGTAAGTCTGTGTTAGGTTGTTGCTGACTCGTTTTTGAGATAACTCTCCCAAGTTTGGCACTCGACCCTAGATAGTAGTAATGAAGACTTTGCATCATCAACAGGGCTGTTTCTGCCATTGTCCTTTCCGGTGCCTCGCTTGATGCCAGATGATTTGGTCACTCTCATTCCTTTGAGATCTTGTAACAACTGGAAAAAGCCCTTCAGCCCAACTGGTCCAAACTGACCGCGCAAATTATATCCGATGAAACCCATTCCCCTATTCTATTGCTCTACATTTATCCCTGATCAAGGCACCTTACTTACACATCCCTGAACAGTATGAACAATTCAGATTGGCCAATTCACCGAACCTGCAAAGTTTTGGATTGTGAGATGAAACTGGACCACCCAGATGAAACCCACATAGACGCGGGGAGAATGTGAATCCTCCACACGACAGTCGCCTAAGGGTGAAATCGAACCCGGGTCTGTGGCACTGTGAGGTAACAGTACGAACCACTGAGCGACTATGTCGCCCTGCCCGGACTTACTGACCTATACTATCCCACTCACCAAGTTTTGCTGTACTCACTGACCAGTTCACCTATCAAGCACTGTACTTCGTGACATACACTTTCCTTTTCACCGATCACCTCTGAACTAATTCATCTACATTGTCACGTTCACCAGTCATACGTGTACTCACGGACTTACACTACCCCATTCATCAATCACACCGTTACTCATTGATCTGTGCTGATTAGTTCACCCAAAACACTGATCTAAACTGCCTAATCTTCCATCACCCTTGTACCCACTGATCTAAACTATGATGTTACGCTATTACCCATATGCACATCACGTTACACTGTTCTGTTCATTTGTCATCCATGTACAAGCTGACCTACGCTGTTCCATTCAACCATGCACATCAATCCAACATATCCCAATCACATATCATCTATGTCCAAATTGAGTAACACTGTCTCTTTCAACCATCAACCACGTACTCATTGAACTACGCTGTTCTGTTCACCCATTATCTTTGTTCTTAATGATATATACTGACCGCTTCACATCCCTACTCTCTCATCAAAAGTGCCTCGTTTACCCATCACCTTGGTACTCACTTACCTACATTCTCCTTTTGAACGAGAACACCTGCAATGATAGAGCTGTACCATTTCAATCGCATATCATTCATCTACCCAGTGGTATACACTATCACAATCACACCTGGACACGCTGACACACACTGGCTTGTTGACCCATCAATTGTATAGTCCCTGAGCTGCACCGACTCGTCAAGCCATCACCCGTGACAAACCTGACCAACACAGTCAAAATTCCCCATCACCCTTCTACTTACTGGCCAGCAACGCCACATTCACCACCACCCCATACTCAAAGGTCTGCAATGTTCCTTTCACCGATCACATCTGTACTACACGACTGACACGGACCTGACCCCAAGTAAATTGTGCACACACTGACCTACACAGTTCCGTTCAACCATCAGGCATGTAATGACCAACACCACCTCATTTATGAATCAATCCTGTAATCACCTGATATTAAGCCAAAAACATTGCAGTCTTTGATCTACACTGTCCTGTTGAGCCATCACCTTTGAAATCACAGACCAAGACTGCCCATTCCCATATCACACCTGAACTTATTGACATATTCTTTTCTGCTCACCGACCAAAACTGTACTCATGAGCTTCACTGCCACATTCACCAAACACCCTGTGCACACTGACCAACGCTGCCCTGTACACTCATCACATCATTACTCACTGACTTACACTGTCTCTTTGACACATCACTTCTTTGATTATACTTTTTCCTGGTCACACATTACACTGCAGTCAGTGACCAACATTGTCACTGACTGCCTGCATTCTCTCTGCACTGACTGAAAAAGGCCCGTTCACACATCACTCGTTGACCTGCGCTGTCCTTTTCAGCGATCACACCTGTGCTCATTGACCTCGGTGTCACCTTCAAGCATCACAACTGTATTCACGAGCTCCTGCTCTCCCGTTCACGTATCAGATCTATTATCATTGATCTACGCTGTCCCGGTCACTTTTCACCAATATACCCATTGACCTTCACTGTTCTGTTCAGCTATCACCACTGTAATCCCAGACTTACGGTTTCCTACGCAAGAATCAGCCCTCTACGACTGACCTCGACTGTCCCACTCATCCATCAAGCATCTACGCCCTGATCTAACTAGAACTTTTATCCGTCACTCATGTCAGTACAAGCAACATTGCTCATTCTCCCACCACAGCTTTTCTGGTCGGTTATCATTGACTAGAGTTGTGCCTCGGGGATCACTGTTGGGACCGCAATTATTCCCAATTTAAATAGATGACTTGAAGTTGGTAAGCACATGTAGTTTGTCAAAGTGTACAGACGACACTAAGATGAGTGGTAGAGCAAAATGTGCAGAGGACTGCGAAATGCTACAGTGGGACACAGTTGGTTAAAATGATTAGTCAAATGGAGTGTAACGTTAACAAATGTGAAGTCGTCTATTTCCATCATTGCTAAAGGGATGGAGTTTAACAACAGGGCAACTTACGTTGCAGCTGTAAAGGGTGCTCGTAACGTCAAACCTGGATTACGGCGTGCAGTTTTGTTCTCCTCACTTGAGACAGGATACACTCGCACTAGATGGGATGGCTAGGAATGTGACAATGTTGATTCCGCATTTGAGAGGGTTTGCTTATGAGGAGAGACTAAATGGATTGGGAGGTTAACCTAGGAGAAAGTGAGGACTGCAGATGCTGGAGGTCAGAGTCGAGATTGTGGTGCTGAAAAGTACGGCACGTCAGCCAGCATCTGAGTAGCAGGAGAATCTACATTTTAGGCTTTATCCCTGAATCAGGAATGAGGCCTGTGGACCAGGGAGCTAAGACATAAATGGGAGGAAGATAGGGTTGGATGGAAGGTATCTGGGAAAGATGCTTCCATATCTGACAGAAATGTGACTGTACCTCCACTAATGTCACCTATTGCATCCGTTGCCCCAGGTGTGGTCTAATCTACAACAAGGAGACCGAACGCCAATTTGCAGATCATTATGGATAACATTTGAGGGACATACCGCACAAACAAAAACCACTGCTCCATGGCTGAGCATTTCAACTTCTCCTCCCACTCTACCAAGGACATGCAGGTCCTGGGGCCGCTCCATTGCTGAATCCTAACCACCCGACGCCTGGAAGTAAAATTACTCATCTTCCGCCTTGGGACCCTGCAGCCATACAGCATTAATGTGGATTTCACCAGTTTTTTTTATTTCCCCTCGTCCACCTTATCCCAGTCCAAATCCCCCAACACGGCACAAACCTCTTGAGCTGTCCATTGTCTTTCCAATTATCCATTCCAGCCTCCTGTATGACCTATCCCCGCATCCCCACCTTCATCTACCTCTTGCGCTACCAGCTACTTTCACCCAACCCCAACGCTCCAATTTATCTCTCAAACCCTCCAGCATACAAGCCTCATTCCTGACGAAGGGCTCATCCGCAAAACATTGATTCTACTGCTCATTGGATGTTGCCTGACCTGCTGTCCTTTTCCAGCATCACATCTCGACTGGGATTAGATTCTGTGAATTTTAGAAGAATGATGCGGATTCTTACAGAGACTTCTGAAGGGAATGTGCAAGATATACGTACAGAGGATGTTTGCACTGGCGGGTGAAAGGAGGACAAGATGACAGACCCTCAAATTTAGGAGAACAACAATTTTCTCAGAATTGCGAATGAACCTTTTCACCCAGAGGGTAGTGAATTTGTCGAATTCCACGCACAGTGAAATATTTGAGTCATCCTCGCTAAATATTTTTAAAGCTAGGATGGATTTGTTTTGAACAGAAAGGGTTTTACGTGTTATAATGAGTGGATGGGTAAATGGAGCTGAGGCTACAGAACTAGCAGCCATAATCTTATTGAATGGCAGAGCAGGCTCGAAGGATGAGATGGACTCGTCTTGCTCCGATTTCGTATGTTCTTATGTTCTAATGAATGAATTGCCAGGGAAAGTGGTAGATGCAGGAACATTTATACAATTTAAATTTGCACGGGTACATGTTTAGCAAGGTTTTGAGGGATATGGGCCAGGCGCGGACAAGTGGGATTACTTTAGTTTGAGCACAAGGTCAGCGTGGCGGAATTAGACCAATGATCTGTTTCTGTGCTATATGACTCTATGACAGGTTGACGAACTCGATAAGAATGCATATGGAATATTTAAAATTTGCAGCTGATAGATATATTTTAAGAGAAGAGGGTTTATGCTGAAATTGTAAAAATAATTGATGAAGCCACAGCTATCGAATTGATTGCCGTTCTGTAATCCAACTTAGAGGTAAGATGTCATTCCAAAGGACAGAGCGCTGAAGAGGTTTTTGGAGGATCTTGCTGGAGTTTCTCAGTTATGTGGAGACATTGGATAAACTGGAGTTAGTTTCCTTGGAGCAGGAGAGATTGAGTGGTGAAATGTTGAGATGCATACGATTATGATGGACTTGGCAAGGGTGGAAAAGAAGCCCTTCCACTTGACGTTGTTAAATGACTGGTGGACTGAGCTCTAATGAATGTGTAGGAGATCCTGTGGGTATGGGAGGTCTGAAAAATCAATCAGGAGGTTGTGGGAGGGTTGCAATTATTGCCTCTATGTGTGCTTAGGTTAGACACACTCAGATTACTCACTGTGTATTTTCGTGTACACCTCTGATGCCAAGCCGAAAAAGGTGATATGTCAAATACATTAAAATGGGATCAGAAAATCTGGTGCTGCTCTATGGTCGATGCAACCAGGCGGTCCAAAACAACTTTTTTCACATGTGCTGTACATTTCAATGGCTGAATTGCAACATGACATTAGGTAAAACAGGCCAAGAATTGGCAAGAAAACTGTCTGATGAATGGTGTCTACTGTACGAATTATGTTGAAATACATTCCCTTTGTCTCAATTCAGAGTATTGCCTGCAAAGTTTGCCTACTCAATTCGAGGACATCCAGTTAATGTCGAAATTGAGGAAGAACTGATGCAAAAATATACGCACTGGGTCTGCAACTTCAATATCCAGTACTGACCTTGGTTGGGTAGCACCACAAACAAATGAGCCAATCAATCCAAAAAGCAATGAATGTCAGTCTTGTGGATGCGAGAAAAATCAACTATGTTTTAATGTGAACAAAATATATCAAGGCATGACAGAGGATGCACTGTGTAGTGCAAAACGTAAACCACAATGTGTGGAAGGTATAATTCAGGAGGATTTGCATTTCACACATTGTGTGTATCATGCCAATTGTAGAAATAAGAGAACCCAACAAATAGATCAGATCCAACCATGCTGCACTGAATCTTCATCTTGAACTAATAACATGCACAATATCCATTCAATTTACGGATAATTCCAAAATATTAAGTATTTCCTTGTTCTGGCGCTCTCACTTTGCAAATTGCTTGTCAAATAATTCCAAACAGCAGAATGACGGTACCTCCACGACACGGCTTCAGATGTTAGGAAGATGGCTCACCATATCCAAGTGTACGATACTTATTCAGCTATTCATACCCATATTATCCTGAATGATAAAGTAAAAGATGTCTTAAACATCGAAGAAAATTCAAGACATTCCTAACGGAACTTACGAGTGGAAGATTTTCCGGAACTTGAACTGCTCATATTCATTTCGCTTGCTGTACATGCCATTATCTTGCTTAACAGAAATTGTTCATCGACCACACGTTGCATAGAATCGTGTGAAATTCAAAATAGAATCTGCTTATCACCGGTGTGCACAGAAATCACGATGACAGTCGTGAAATATCCAAAGTTAGGGTGCATGGCTATTTCTTTTCATTATATTTTACCAATTTCATTCTAATAGATCATGCTTATCAAAATAAGTGATCAGTCCAAAATGTAATAATCTAGTTTCCTTTGGCTTCCTTGATCTGAACTTTACCATCCTTATCTCTTTACCACAAGTATTAAATAAGACTCGTTATGATTTCGGGTTTGTGCATGACCAGGATTGCAGTTTGCTTGGCCGTCGAGGTTGCATCCTTTTGTTTTCTCAGTTTGTTACTATATTGCACAATTCAGTCAAAGTCCTATTATGCACATCGAATTCAGAAGATCAGTTCACCTTTTCTGAACTTTTGCAGTGGTTCACATCTTCTACAATGCGCTGCAGAAAAATACCATTAAATTTTCACCAGGTTCTGGGGACGGGGTGTTTTTCCTCAAAAATCCGATCCTAACCAAGTGGTTCCAATATACGTTATATGCTTTTATCCCACAATGTGGAAACTCGCCCAGGTACGCCCTGTACATGAGGAGCAGTATAAATCTGACTTGGGCTAATTACAATCCCATCAATGCAGTGTCGACCATCAAATAAGTGATAGAGGTTTTCGTCAGCAGTGCAATCCTGCAACACCTGGTCAGCAACAACTTGCTTACTGGAGCATAGTTTGGATTCTACCACGTTCCCGCAGTTCCTGACCTCATTGCAGACCTGGTTCAAAAATAGACCGAGCAGTTTAATTCGAGAGGTGAGGGGACATCAGCCCTTGATATGAAGCCTACATTCAATCGAGTGTGGCATCAAGAAGCGTGACCAAAACTGGAATCAATGGGTGTCAACGGTAAACTTTCCGTTGCTTGGCATCATATCTGGCACAGAGGACAATGATCATTGTTGTTGGAGGTCAGTCATCCCAGTTCCATTATATCTGTGCTGGAATTCGTCAGGGTAGGGTCCTCGACACATGCATCGTCAGCTGCTTCATCAATGACCTTCCCTTCACCATAAGGTCAGAAGTGGGGATGTTTGCTGATGACTGCTCAATGTTCAGTACCATTCACAACTCCTCGGATACAGACACAGTTCATGTTCAAATGCAACAAGATCTGGACAATATTGAGGCTTGGGTGGACAAATAGCAAATAACACAGTTGCCACACGAATGCCATATTATGACATTCACCAATATGAGTCGATCTAACCACCACTTATTGACATTCAATGATGTTACCATCACTGAAGCCCCCATTATCAACATTCTGGAGCTATCATTAACCAGAAATGCAAGTGATCTCACCGCATTAATGCAGTGAATACAAGTGCAGGTCAGATGATCGAAATACTGTGACGTGTAACTCACCTTCTGATTCGGCAGTTCATGTCCACA
Source organism: Chiloscyllium plagiosum (assembly GCF_037043375.1). Classification (NCBI taxonomy): domain Eukaryota; kingdom Metazoa; phylum Chordata; class Chondrichthyes; order Orectolobiformes; family Hemiscylliidae; genus Chiloscyllium; species Chiloscyllium plagiosum. Next base: position 26,694,950 of record NW_028270190.1, read on the forward strand.
ATCTACAAGTCACAAGTCAGGACTGTAATGGAATAATCCCCACTTTCCTGGATGAAGGTAGCTCCAAAAAGACTCAGTAACAGCAGTCTCTACTACCTACAAGGGATACTCCAGAAATTCACATAATATCATCAGAGGAGGTTCCAAACCCACGACGACTTTCATCGAGAAGGGTGACAGCAATAGAAGCATGAGAACATCGCCACCTTCTCGTTATCCTCAAGCCACTCACGGTCATTGCTTCATCGTCATTATTTCAATGTTCCTGTTTCAGCATCCTGGAATTCCCTCCATCGTGGAATTATGGGTTAGCCCACAGCAGTTGCAACGCAGCAGTTCAAGAAGATTACTCACCACCACCTACGCAAGGAAACTAGAGACAGGAAACAAAAACAATGATGATTTTTTTTTAAAATACGAAACAATGTAGAAACTTATCTCAACACATTTGGGATAGCCGCACTCATTTCTTCGAGGCCGTGCCAGCACTTCCCAATTCTAAACAAAGAAAATGTCACATCTTTTAATATATTTCGAAACTTTCCCTCATTCAGCTCTGCGTTTATTGTTTGCTTTTCTCGTGACTCGAAGGTGCGTTGAGATTATTCTATATACAGATAGGAACAAAATTAACAATCATTTGCATAAAGTAGCATTCGTTGATTCAGTCAATCCAACAACATTGACATGAGGCACCATCGATTTTAGAAATGATCTTGACGGTGCCAGAAGGTCAAGATTTTGCAACACCGTCTGAAAATAAGGAACATAAAGGGCAGATCACATAAATATGCGGTGGAATAGATTGTCTTGAGTAAGACGATGAATCTTTGAAATTCGCCAGTGGCACAAAATTAATTATTAACTGTGTTCTCTCAAATTGTGGAGATGAAATGATGGACTGAATGATAGAATTCTATTCCTACAATTTTCATATTATGGTATTTGATCTTCTTCAGCATATTCTTGCATTGACAGTGGTAATGCTTTGTTATTCAATGCATTCAATCCTGAGTAGGACTGACCTTTAGGATTCAAGGAATTCAAGATATATGTTTACGAATGGCAGTATTATATTGTTTCTCACAATCAGATCAGGGATAATTTCATTCGAAGAGCTCGCAGAAGTTCCATGTAAAATCACATTTAAGTGTCTTCATGTTGGTTATAACGTCATGATCTGACTGGTTCATTTGACCCATGATTTTTTTTGAAAGTCATAATTTATAATTTCAAACAACACCGTTAGCAAACGATTTTAATGAGTCACAATCTCACGTTAACTTATTCCTGCTGGCACATCCCCACGCCACGCCCTAGACCATTCAATATTATTCCAAACCAAAAATGATGTTATCTTCAGAACTTATTTCTGGATATACCACAACACTTATGTTGGAGTGATAATATGATTCAGTACCATGTTTTGTTCCTTTGACCTTATTTAAACTGTATTTATCATGAATGAACACTTACACATCTGTCATGAGCCAAAACTTATGAGTGTTTGAATCCCGAGGGACAGTGCCTCAGCTTTATGCTGCCGAAACTTCACAAAACCTCTTCATGTCATTTCAAGGTTATACAGCGTCATCGTAGCATAATGGGCATTGGAGTACAAGTAATTAACTGAAAGTGTTTATTCAAAGATTAAACATGTTTCCTCCCAGGATGCTAATTGTCACACTATAGGCTTTGCCGTCTGCCTCCAAGAACGTTAATTGACACACTGGAGGCTTTGTGAATTATATAAATAAGAGATCCTCTCAATGAATCATCACTTCGAGCAAGCAGCAAACTCTGAATCTTGGGAGAGGACCAGGACAGTTCAGGATCTCAGAGTAAAACTTTGGTATGTTATGTCAATGGAATAAGTCTTCATGCAACAGAATTGAGTCTTTCCAGAATTGATCAGAATCGACATTATTTACAGAAACAGATCATATTCTAAGAGCAGTGAATAGGAGTATGTCCACAATGGATTCGAATCTGACAACCACACGTTGGAGAGTTACAGCAATCAACAGAAATGTGTACCACGCATTTCATGTTCTGTCTACACGCTATGACCAAACTCCAATCAATTGGCGAATCTATCAAATACTTCGGATTATCCAAGCAGGATATTATCCAATATTGGCGTTTGTTGGTGTCCCTGGTAAGTCGCCTTAATCAACTTTAATTTGGTTTAAGACTGTAGACTTGTAATTCTGCCCAATCCACTGCAATCGCTCCTGATTTTTGTCACAAAGCAGCTTTTCGCTGCTCACAGACTGAAATTTACCCATGAATCAATGCCCAACCGTGAACCATCAATCCCTGAGTTGAATTCATTTAGATATTTCTTACCAAGCAGCTCACATACCCGTGGAGGCGTTGAGATTTGAATGCGGGTGTCCTGAGTCCAAGGCTGGGACTCTAACACTCCATCACAGCAACCCTGAAAGAATATGAATTCAATTATTAATTCGAATTCGTTCGCCCACAATTTTACCCATGTTCAGAGCTCATTCATTCCATGTTTCCCAGTGGAATAATCTCTGCAAAACAGTATAATACAGCAGATATATAAGCATAGCTTTCCATATTGGAGATCTCAGTGTAAACGTTTGCATGTTAGCGTATATTGTGCATCTTCAGTGTAACATTCAGTAAAACATCTCTTCACATCTCACAGTATTTCAGGTATTCTATCATGTCTTTGTTCATTTTACCAAACTGACTGTCGCCTCCTAAATTCTGCTGTTTTTCCTTTCCTTATTAATGACATTGCTATTTTTTTCTGATCATCCTTTGTTTTAGAAGAAAATTCCCATAGTGTCTTGGCAAAAATGTAGGAAATGAGACTTATACGGAGAGGCTCAATTACTATAGATTTGAAATCTAGTCTTCACACTGTCCTGATCATTGCCTCCAGGAGAGGTGGTACACAAGGTTGTGTCAATATTCAACAACCTATTCCGTACTTGTACTTAACAAAACTAAAGAGGGAAAGTTATGCATGTTTCACATACCATCAAGTACACACAAAACGGACACACATGTACACATACATGCATGCATGTGCTCATGTAGTTGCACAACAACACGCATGCACATATACACACACATGCATACACACACACTTGCAATATTTTACCTCATCTTATACTTGTGATCACAGCCTGGTACATGAAAAATCCATCATACTGATACTCATTGAGCTTAATGACATATGGGTTTCTGTCAGGCAACAAGTCAAATTCCACACTTTCAGTTTAGTATATAGCTCTCTTAATAATATTTGTTCTGCTTAAATATTGTATTTAACCACCTGCCGTATTTAATGCTGACAATGACTTTAGTCAATGTCACTACAATTGAATGCACTGCTATCAATTTCAGAACCTGTGAGACGATCCAGCTTGTTCTGGAAGCCATAGACAAAGATGTTGTTTCATACTGAAAAGCGTATATCATTCTTGTCAACTATATTTTCAGTAAGTTTTCTGTGAAATTATGGTCATTGTCCACCCAGCTTATTCTCAGCTGTCCATGCACTTAAGCGTGAGGGGAAATAGTCCACTGTAAAGTGAAACCTTCTTGCAAGCATCATTGAATTTTAGTTCAGTCATAGGGTCTCTGTCTTATTGGTTGGGGAAACATCAATTATCCATCTCCCGTTGTCCCTGAGAAGTTGACGATGACATAGCTTCTGGAACTGTGCAGTCCGTGTGCCACCAACACATTCAGAGCACAATTATGGAAGGAACTATAGGCCATTTACCTAAACTCACAGAACGAATGCTGATGCAGTTGGAAATCCGGATAATGCCTGGCATGGAGAGGATTAAGAAGGTGGCGCGTTTCTGATTTATGTAGGCTCTTGCCATTCTAAATGATTATGTTCATGCAAATAGAAGGCGTTGAGCAATGTAACTTCTGAGTATATCCAATTTATCGTGTAGACCAACCACACTGCTGCTATAAGATATCGGCATTCTAGGCAGTGTATGTTCTGTGAATTTGCTGTTAATCCAGCTGGCTACTTTGGCTTGGATAGTGTCAAGCCTTTTTTGAAGTTATTAGAGCTGCAAACATCCAGACAAATTGGGGGCTATCCCATTATATAATGAAGCAGAGATCTGCGAATGCAGAAAATCTGAAATAAAAACAGATTATGCCACAGAAATTCATCATATTTGACAATGGCTACGAAAAGAAAAAACATCCCATTTCGATTTCAGTGATCCTTCGTCAGATCGAATCACACTATCGCCGTGTGCCTTGTTGATGATCGACAATCTTGGGGTAAGATAAGACGTATGTTGGATTCTTAGCTTCTGATCAGCTCCTGCAGTCATTGCATGCATATGGCTACGTCAGTCTAGTGTCTGTTTATTGGTAACCTCCCGGGACGTTACTCATGGGGAAACGAGGCATGATAACAGTGACATTAAGGAGTGTTTAATCTTCTCTAGTTGGAGATGATCAAAGCCTACCATTTTCGTGGTAGGTACGTTATTTGCAACGTTTTAGACCAAACATCGGATATTTACTTCGTGTTGCTGTATTTGGATATATATATTAGTGATTGTCTTCTTACTTAATGTGGCTTCGGTAGTGTTAGTGGAAACGATGTACATTTTTTTCGAGCTGCTACTGTTTGAACTATCCTCGGAGGTCACATGACCTGATCAGAAATTTCAGTGCGCACAACACTGGTTTCAACTGTTCTGCATCTTTTTCTGAAGCAAAATAAAGAAATGGAACTGTAGCTCCTGAAATGAGCATAACGCATCACTCAACAGCTGAATGACAAGGAGAGATTATTCTCGCCATGTTTATTTTCTGGGATCATTTTCACGACCCCACAGGAATTGGCTAAATAAATTCTCTTACCTTTGTTTGATCTTCAAAATTATGCATCCGCTTTGACCATCAGCTACTGCCTACCATCTGGGCAATGTTACTGTTATATTCGTGCTTGAAACTCACAATTTAATTCCAGGATTGGTCAGGTAATGACAAGCGCCTTGTCTTGCTTCAATTGATATATCTGGATAGTAACCTTCCCAGCCTTACAATTCGACATCCAAAACAAACATTTTCTTTCAGCTCGAAATGAAACAAGAATAAAGTGTTTTGCGCAAAATCATTTTACCACATTCCATGCTGAGGGCGTCAGCAAAGTTTATGAAATTCTCCCCGAGTGAGTATTATGAATTTGGGGGTGGGAGGAGGGGAGTAGAGACATTGAAGTGGATTATTCAAGCTTAGTGCAGACGCAATTGACAAGAGGGTTTTTTTCTTTGTTGTGATTATGTATGACTCTATGAATCTAAACAATCACCAAATTATTCTGGGCACTCAGTGTGTATGGGCCGACACTCTGTCTTATGTATCACATTTTTTCACCAGCCATACGGTAGGGTCATAGAAGTTTTTACCTCCCCCGTAATATCTAACAAAAAATATATGATCTCTTGATTCCAAAGTGGGCGCTGATGTGCTTTGGCTCATAATAACGCATTTTTTCTTAATATAAATATCCTTGCTTCCAGAGCCCTGCATGCTTCCTTGATTTCAGGACATCGTCTCCTTAAGACCACAAACAGGGGAGCTGTCTGCCAACCACTGTTTGGGCTCGTCGGCACCCCCAACTTTAATCCGTTCATCATTGAAGATGATACATTCAGTTGGGAATGCTAAGAGGCGGGCTGTGTCTGAACAGTGCTCTGGGGATAGAACTTCAAGGTGTGCTTCAAAAAAAATCAGTGTGCCCCTGTGCTGAAAATCGAACATTTTCTGTGTTACATCCTAACACACTTCTTTTTTTTTTAGAAAAAGTCTAAATAAATTCACTTAAATGCACCAGAGTAAAAAGTACCACGTTTATAGATGTCAATCCTGTGAATTAACGTTGACATAAGTCTAATATACAATTTTCTTGTTTATTTCCACGTCACAGTTAACATAATGACGATCATGATACTGAGTCGTCAAGACTGTCGTCTCTCCAAATGTGTCACACGATACATGGTGGCCATGGCAGTGGCGGACATACTTGTTATTATCTTCGATCTAATTCTAAGGCATATTGTACTGGTCTATATAGATCAGTTTCGTTTCATATGGACCATTCCCATATGTAAAATACATGCTGCACTGTTAAATGCTGTCACAGATTAATCTGTGTGGTTCACTGTCGCTTTTACTTTTGATCGATTTGTGACCATTTGTAGCAAGAAGTGGAGAAGTAATTATTGCACCATAAAAACAGCAGACAGGGTTCTTGGAACACTTGCAGTATTATGCTGTTTAAAAAACATCAGCTGGTATTTTATGTTAACTGGTTTCTACGGAATATGGAACAGCCCCTGGTTTTGTATCATGGCTGAGGAAGTTCAATTGTCTCTGGTCTGGACAGCAATCGAGTTCTTGCATCACACCTTATCACTGGCCGTTCCGTTTGTGCTCATTGTGCTGTTCAATGTTTTCACCATCAGACAGGTTTTACTGAGCAGCCAAGCCCGCAAGAGGCTCCAGTCTCAGAGAATTTGGGAGTGTCATGGAGATTCAGAGGGGGAGAGCCGAAGGAAATCTATTCTTTTCCTGTTCGTTATCTCAGGAAATTTCATCCTACTACGTGGGTTGATGACGCTGTTTTGTTTGTGGAAACGGATAGCAAACTTGGGATATAAGAATATACATATACACTACTTTGTACTTGAACTGAGCTTCATTCTGCAAACCTCGGGCTGCTGCACAAACACTTGTGTTTATGCTGTTATCCAGTCGAAGTTCAGAAGACATTTAACTAATATGCTTAAATATCCCTTTTCTTCCTTTTTCCAATTAATTAGACGATGTAAATAACTAAAGCATCGCGACCTTAGAATTGATGTTCATTTCATTTCACATTGTGGGACATTGAGCGGGAGGTTGCTGTGGTAAACTCCACATCATGAAGCAAACGTACTCCCGAGGCCTTTTATCATCAGCAAATGGTGGTCATTTTTAGATCTCATTGGCACAGTGATCAGGTAATGTTCAGCAGACTGTTCCTTTGGCAATGGATATGTTACATGGCGTTTGATTAGGAATACAATTACAACGTTTAAATGAAATTTGCAGAAATACAAGAATAGGAAAGTTCAGAAGAGATTGGGTCTGTAGCAGACAGATGGGACCAGTTCAGATTGGAATTATGCTCGGAATGGACTGGTTGGACTGAATAGTCTTTTGCCATGCTGTATGACACTGTGAATCTGTGATGACATGCAATGACAACAGAGTGAGAGATGAATGGTACTTGTTCTCTTTTCTGAGAACATTAACAAAACATGCGCACCCGATGCAGTTAACACACAGAATTAGCATGAGCTATGGCCGGCCCTCGCTACTGGCGATGTCCTGTTGACAGGATAACAAGAACATTACTGGAGGACGTAAATCCGCGTAAAGAGTCAGACAGTAATCAGATCAACGGCTTTTATTCAGTCTATTTGACCAATGTTGACGTCGAAAAGGGAAGGTCATCTGAAAGGTTTCCTCAGGGTTTCATTGTTTTCTTTTCATTTCTGTCCGCAAGTCTGCACATTTCATATCAGAGTTACATTTGCTTTCAATTGCCTTTATATCAGCTACAATGGATCCAATTCCTGGAAAGCCATTTGAGATCATGTTCTGTCCTTCCATATGTAATGATTTTCACACCGTTTCTACATGTTTACTCTTGTGAATTGATTTGAATTGTTGTCCTCCACTTCTGTCAAAGGAGGCATTTTCACCACCTAGGATTTACCTTACCCTCCACAGAACCACCCTGATTAATTTATTTCATCGCTTTCTGATTTTGCTATCTCTCAACGCACCGAGACCAGAATTGCATACTATGTACTGTTTGGTCAAAATAAGCATTATTGACATATAGTATAGCTTGATTAACTTGCCATTCTACTTTCATTTAGTTAAAGGCTGATGTGCAGTGCATTTCATGGGCTGTGATCTTAATCTGTCACAGCAAATCAAATAACATCCATCGATATAAATCCTGTGCCTGTTTTCCATCATCTTTTTTCTAATTAACATGCCTGATCAACGTAGCATCACTTTTGAAATACGTACTGCAGAGCTGGAATGACGAACTTGAAGCATTATCTGAATGTCGACTAATTGCTGCTCTGAATTATACTCATCAAATAACCTGGTCTACAATGGAGAAGGTTGATGGACGTTAATTGAAATAGACTGCGTCAAATCCATCTTTAAACTTCCTTATCTATTCTCATTGTGTTTGAGGACATTTCTCTGGACCTGACATATAATGATATCACACTATTTTACATCCAGAATATCTCTCAGTCACTTTGAACTTCAATCTCTCAATCGAACTGGTTCAAATTGTTTGTTCCGAAGCACACGGGAAATCCTCTTCAATGTTAGCATTCTGTCTCCTTTTCCTGCCAGCATGTTCATAGTTCCAAATATGCCTTTACTTATTTGCCTTCCATTCGGCAGTACGGTGCCTCTATAGTTACCTTGCTGTTGTACGGACCCGGGCACCATGGCTCGATTTCAGCCTCGGGCGACTGTATATGTGGGGTTTGTACATTCACCTTGTGTTTGCATTAGTTATCTCCCAGAGTAAAATGATGTCGAGTTTCAGTTGATTGCCGTTGGAATGCAGGATGACAAGAATAGGGTATGGAGTCTCAATTTGTGGAATACTCTTCAGTTCTATCGCATGGATTCGATTGGCCGAATGGCTTACTTCTTCATAGGTATTCTGTGATGAGCGTCTCATCGCCATGTCCCTTCAATTGACTCCGATCTTGCTTATTTTAAAACAGACAGATGCACACACGGTTCTGGTATTATCAGAAATAATACAAATTAAGCTTATTGTCTCTCTAAGTTTGAATGTTAAGGGATGTTGCAAGCAATGTCTTCAAGGTATGAACAGAAAACCAAGAACAGACGAACATGAACAATTCCCACTTTTTGGAGATTCCATAAAGTTGATAGATTACCTGAAGAAAATAGGGCCAGATTGTTCATGGGAAATATCATAATACTCCTCTGAGCAGAAAGTGTGGAGATGTTCAGAGCGCTTTTCCTTAAACGACTGTTGACGCTAGATTTTTTGAGAATGTATATTGAAGATTGCCTTTTATTGTGATTATTTGTCAAGCGAGATTGCGAGAATAGGACAAAGATAGATATGTGGAGTTTCACAACAGATCATCTCATTGCATGGCAGAACTGGCTCGACGGGAAAAAATTGTTGATGCACTTTTGTTATTGTCATGTCCTTTTCTCATTACCTGAGGTACACTGTGCGACTGGACTTTCTGGTCAAAGTAACCTTGTCCATTGCTGCAGTGAAATTTGTTAATAACGCTGCAGTTCCCAGTATGCATGGCGAATAAAGGAATTGAAGATTGTTGCTGGTGGATTGAATGCTCATCAAATGGGCCGACTTTGCCATGGATTAGATTCGAGCTTCTTCGGTCTTGTTCGAGCTGCACTCCTCTGTACAATGGAGAGCATTGCGGCGTGGAATTTTTGGCCTGTGCCTTGTAGTCAGTGCACAAACACTAAACAGTAATATGTCGAATTACGCACGGCAACTATGCATACGTTTGGAGATCAGAGCAAAAATAATCAATCTAAGATTCATCATATCGATCCAAATTAAGGAAAATGACTCAGGCCCCATAAGCCTTGAGTTGCTGACTGTTTATTCATGAGCTCACGGGCACAGGTCGACCACGATGGTCACAGGCCACAAGTCACTCCGATGAGGTGCAGAGAGTTGTGTGGTCACTTCGGTTATAATCATTTAGCAATTAGCAAACTGTTAATTGAACCATAATGAAGCACTAGGCCCAGTCATGTAGCTGTCTGAACAGTGCTGGTAAGTAGTTGATGAACAATTATTGTAACAAAAGATCCTTGTAAAAGAACAACATTCCCATGTTGGAAAGAGTTCACTATCAGCTGCTTGTCCAGCTCCAAGGTCAGCCAGCTGTCTGAGCCTAGGATCGTGCAAACAGACACGAATATGAAAATTAGAATGGATTCCAGGTTGTCGATATGCAACAAAATGTCTGCTTGGGTTATAACAGATCTCCCACAATTTCTTCCTTTTTTTCTTTTCACCAAATCAGAGTGACAGTTCAGTAGAATTGGCAAAAAGAGGAACATTACGAGTCCCAGGGGGTTGTCAGGTGATGGGGGTTCATAGTCATTCAGGTAATTATCAGAGGAAGGGATTTCACAACTAATAGAATCAGAGATTTCATAAAATGTTGAGGGTACATTAGAGACAGAAAAATGTACAAACTGGGAAGAAACAGGAGAGGACAGTACCAGTCGTGCCCAAAACGGGCAGGGCATCGTTCAAATAAAACAATGACAAGGGAAAACAGAACTGGAATTGTAATTAGAACCACAAGGCACTGAAAACGTGTGAAAGATCGAGAGCCAAGTAAACTACCCACCCAAGTCCAAAGATCCCAATCTGGGTTTACATCATGAAGAGGGAACGCCACCCTGCGAATATGTACAGGTATGTTTGTAATGCTTTCACGAGAATCAGGGGTACAGGTGCAACGTTCAGAGGCAATAAGGGCACAAGTGCTCCCTTTTTAAGCTAAAAGATAATCAAGGGCCATGCGATTCTGAAGGGCGACAGTACGGATATTTACCATCTCTTCATTTCGGCGGTCAAAAGCTGAAGCAGTGGCATTTGAAATCTCCTCCAAAGTGGTGGCAATCCTTCGAACTTGAACCTCAAGTTGAATGGTGCCATAGGGAGGAGACAAAAATAGTCAAAAGATGTTGAAAAATAGTATTTTCGTACGAGGCATCGGACTCTCAAACGGTGAAGTGTGGGAGTGTCAAAGGAACGGGACGACATACCCGAGATAGCAGCAGCCAATCCTGGAGACTAGTAGTCAGGGGTAGGCCTTCTGACTAGAAACAAATTTAGTGCCCTTGAAAGCGAACAAAAGATCACTTTCCACACCAGTTCAAAAGGTGGTGAAAGATTATAAATGGCAGTCCTGTTAGGAACAGTGAAAATAAGTGTGCTGCCATCGATAGTGGATGGAATATCAGATGTTGAAAGGAGGATTGAGTGAAGGCAGTTACTGAACTCAGGCTGCCAACCAAAAGGGTGTTTCCTTTTAATGCAAATACTTGGTCAAGGTGCAATCGTGGATGTGACATTTGCGAGGAGCAGAAACGGGGTATACGTGATAGATTATACAGAGGCTGGAACCAGCCTTCAAAAGTGCCCATCGCATATCCCCGATCACCACCGTTGGCGGGTTTTATCCCCATAAGTGGAAGGAGCACCCATCATTTTTAGGAAGTTTGGGAAATGCAAAAAATCATAGCAGCAGCAGAACGACTTTGATGTAATCACGATTCAGCAGTGTCAGATTCATTCAAAGGGACCGCCCTTAAGGGAATTCCATCTTTGGAATGGAACAGAAAATGAGTACAAACCCAACATACAGAGTGGCTGACGTTCTGTACATAAAGATATGTCATATAAAGGAAAGTATTCAAACAGAGTTTTCTCTTCGCAGGGGCCACTTGGTCACATCGACGACCCCAAACAAATAAGAACACCATCAAAAAAACAGACAAAAAATACAGTAAAAGAACGACAAACGCAATTAATTGAAAATATCTGTGGTTTTTGGTTTCATCGGTAATGAAGCTGTAGCCAAAAAAATTTTTCCTTGAGGTGGAACTCTTGCAATGAGTGGCATTGGTCCATTCTGCTTTCCCCATGACTTTGAGAGCTGCTCAGGTCACCAAATGGATAAGGAATGGACCTTTTCATCTCGGAGAGAGAGAGTTCTTTACAAATGATTGAATCATAACATCATCCCTTGGCTGGAAAGGATGCATGGGACCAGTTTTAAAAACAGGAATGTCCGAATTGACAGTATCATGCTTTCCAATAAGAAGTTCTTAAAGAACACTAGTGTAATCAATCAAAACTCTTGTGTCAGAAACAGGACGACGTCAACTGGCAGCACAGGATGCCCAGTTGCAATAGGAATAGGTCTACCCGTTAAAACCTCAAAAGGGGTGAGAATTGTTTAACGATTCAACTGATTCCGAATAGAAATAAAGCGAAGGTAGTGCCTCGGGTCAAGGCAAACCTGTCTCTTTTTAGATTCTGGTAAAGACTACTTTAAGAATGCCATTCGTCCTTTCCACCGTATCCAAGGTTTGCGGCCGATAAGGAATATGATGTCGCCAGAAGATAGGAAGAGCCTTACAAATAGTCTATAAAACAGCTGTAGTGAAATGGATGCCCCATCACTACCAACAGAACCAGGGTCTCCAAATATAAGGATGGCATCCCGCATCAGGCCCTTAGCAAATCTCCTACAATCATGTTTTTTGGTACCAAAAGCCTCAAACCACTTTGAGAACATATCAACAATGTCCAACAGGTATTAAAAAGTTAGTCTTTTGGGCATCTGGACAAAATCTATTTGAAGTTTCACAAATAGGCCGCCATGGACAGGAAGATGGCCAAACTTGAACAATGGCTTTGAGTAATTGTTTTATAGATAAATAAGACAACGCGATAACAGAGCATAAGTAGCAGTGGTAAACCCAGGTACAAGCCAAAAATCCATGACCACATGACACATGCCCCATTTGCCAATATAGCCAACCCCATGGGCGGCTATTGCCAGGACATGTAAATGGGATCTGGGCAAATAATACGGCCATCACGAAGTGTAAGTAATCGAATCAGTGACACCACAATGTGCGTTTCAGACACCACCTAATAATCTAAAAATCAGGAGCAGTAGGAAACTGGCATATTTTAGATTAATGGGATCTGTGCATGCATGGGCTACTGGTAGCCACCTGCGAAGCCCTGTCAGTGAAGACGTTGCCACAAGTGATGACGTCTCCAGCAGCCATGCGTGCAGTGCATTTCGTCATAGCTACGGACTAAGGGACGATTATGGCTTCCAAAAGGTTATTAATAAGTTGACTGTGTTGTGCAGGTTTACCCGAGGAAGTGATAAAACCTCTATGCTTCCAGAGAGTCGCAAAATCTTGAAACACTCCGAAAGCATAGCGGGAAACAAGACAAATATGATCTGATTTTCTAGTAGCTAAAATGCATGCCCGTGTAAGAGCAAAAAGCACAGCTGTTTGTGCAGATATGCCATTAGGGAGAGCAGCACATTCGAGGACGTCAGGTGGTGTGCAGACAGCATAGCCCGATAGTGTTAAATGATCTGCAGGCCTTTGGGAGGAGCGATCAGTAAAAAAAGTAGCATGTCAGGGTTATGTAGGGGGTTTTCAGAAAGGTCGGGACGAGTGGTAACAACATCACAGACGACATGTAAATATTCATGATCAGTTTACTCTAAGGAGTCAGTAACAGGAAGGAGGATAGCGGGATTCAAAGACGTGGCATGGCACAGAGTGACATTAGACCAGGAGAGTAGGATGACCTCATAGCCCGTACGTCGAGAAGCAGTAAAATGCTGCGTAGCTGCAGAATTTAACAGCAGAGAGACTGAATGTGGAAGGAAAATTGTGCATGGATGTTTCAAAACAAGGGGTGAGACTTTTTTCCATTACTGAGGCAGCTGCCACAGCTCGCAAACATGCCAGCATTCCCCTTTAAACAGCAGGCAACTGGGCAGAATAAAAGGCAACAGAGCGACAGAGATCTCCATGCATATGTGTCAGAATTCCAGAGGCAGAACACTCCCTTTCAGCAACATAAAGTTGAAACCACTGAACATAATCAAGAAGACCCAAGGCAGGTGCTGTCCTTAGTAGAGATTTTCAATGTTTTAAGGTTTGTGTCATTTCAGGAGTCCATTGTCGTTTTGATGAGTTCTTGAGCTGGCAGAGCTGCATTTTGTCCAATGAAACTTTGTGGCCATCCTGTGCCAAACACTGCAGCAGGGCAATGGTATCCTGCATACAATCATCAGACGTAGAGGAGGCTATGAGTAAATCACTAGCATATTGAGCAAGTACACTGCTGCAGGGCATGTGCAAACCTTCTAAAGTACGCTGTACAGCGGCAAGATAAACGTTGAGTTCTCCGTATACCATTGGGGTATCTATGCATATTGATCCATGTATATTGACGGTCGCCAAAAGTGAAGGCAAAATGTTACTGACTATCAGCGGACAATTTAATAGAAAAGAAGGCGGAGCAGAGGCCAACCATGGAATAAACAAGTCGGCGAAGAAGGGATGGAAGTCAGGATGACATTTGTGTCAGGACAACAGGGTAGCAAGTACCAACAACAGCATTAATAAATCCATCTGTCAGATGTATCAGGTTTTGGTACAGGCAGAATAGGGATATTGCCTGGGTTACGCATACGAAAATGGATACCCTGAAGTTAAAAGGCAAGCATTATCAGGTCGAATGCGTTCAGTAGCAGCGGGTGTGAACGGATACTGATGGACTGACGGTAATTGAGCTTCAGGCTTTAAAGTATTAGTTTCAGGACAAAAGCAACAAAAGGAGACACCACAGAGCGAAGAACATTGAATTGTGAGAAGGAAAGAGAAACCTCAGCTGAAAATCCCTGAACGCCAACACAACAAAGGCTAGTAAGGGTCATATCAGAAATTGTACTCAAGTGAAAATCAGCAAACGCAGAGTATGGCGGATCAGGGACACAGAGGTGGGCCATGGAACGATAAAAATCCTGAAAGGGATGATCTGTCAAAATAATGCAGTGCAGAAAAGAAACGTGGGGGAACAAAGGGGCATCCTGTAGCTGCGCAATGAGGGAAGATAATAATGAACGAAGTGACTCAGTGACACACTGTCAGCCATACACGGAAGTGGCGATGGTGAAGTTTCAGTCATGGCCATACGCAGCATAGCGTATCGTGACTCAGGATTCTCCAAAACCACGCCTTCAGGGCAACAATGAATAGAGGCATTAAGTTTACAAAGAGTCTCACGATCTAGCAAAGTGATCGGTCAGGAGGGTGAAATAATGCCTGAGTCTGGAACTGTACCAATAATAGGGATAGTATTAGGGAGGGGTTCAACCAAAGTAAAGCAGAGGCACCTATCGCATGGACCGAGTCAGAACTAAGTGGTAATTCCACAGAACTGCCCTCGAATCCAACGAATTTTGGAAAGTTACCAAAAGTGCATTTGCTATTTCTCCCACTAACACTTTTCATACACTAAGATGCATTCCATTCTGACAAGGAGACTTGTGTACCTTTAGCTCCATTAGCTTCCCCAACACAATTAAAACCCAGGGCATCAATGTGGACTTCAACAGTTTCCTCTTTTCCCCTCCCCCACCTCACCCCAGTTCCAAACTTCCAGCTCAGCACTATCCCCATGACTTGTCCTACTTGCCTATCTTCTTTTCCACCTATCCACTCCAACCCCGACCTACCACCTTCATCCTCTCCCCCACTCACATATTGTACATTCTGCTACTTTCTCCCCACCCCCACCCTCCTCTCATTTATCTCTGCACCCTTCAGGCTCTTTGCTTGTATTCCTGATGAAGGGCTTTTGCCCGAAATGTCGATTTTACTGCTCCTCGGATGCTGCCTGAATTGCTGTGCGTTTCCTGCACCATTTGAATCTAGACTCTGGTTTCCAGCGTCTGCAGTCATTGTTTTTACCTATATTATTTGTGGCAGACAGGCCATGCCTATCAATGACTTTTTAGAACTTCAATTTCCACCCAAAGGAATTCAATCTTACTCGCCATAGAACCTACATCATTCCTCACCATCACCCTGTTCCTTAAATATCAGAGCTACACTACCTCCCTTACTTTCTTTTCTGTCATTCTGGATTGTCTGATACACCTGGATATTAAACTCACAGTTGTGATCATCGTCAACCATGTCTCTGCAATGTCTGCTAAATCATATTCGTTCTCAATGATTTGTGTCATTAACTCATCTACACTGTTTCCCATGCTAAGTGCATTTACTCAAAATGCTTTTATGGTAGATAATATACCCTCTTTTTGATTTGTAACATTTGTATTAATAATATCTCCTGAGTTGTCCGTCCTTTCAAATTCTTTCATATGTTTGCTGTGTACTTAAACTCTGCCCAAATGCAAATTTGCTGCATCCCTGTTGTTTGACCCATCCACCTCTCTCCACCAATGCACTGGTTTGAATTTCAAGTGACCACTCTATTTATCCTTTTCTCTGCAACACTGGTTCTATATCAGTCCAGATGGAGTTCATCCGATTAGTACAGATTCTCCCATTTTAAAACTGTTTCCAATGACCCATGAAATGGAACCCCTCTTCCCCATATCACTCCGTAAGCCATGTGTTTAATTCTCTAATTTTCTTATCACTAAGCAAAGATGCACATGGCTCAGGTTGTAACCTGAAGATTATAAACCTGTTTCTTAATTACTTTCCGAGTGCTTGATAATCCCCAAATCGGTCATCCCTTCCATCGATGCCGATGTTGTTTGCCTCAAAATGAACCACAGCAACTGGATTCTCCTCCTCCCTCTCCAATAACGTTTCGAGCTGGTCAGAGATGTCCCTCACCCGGACTCGGGGCCGGCAACGCACCATGCGAGTCCTGTGATCCTGCTTACAATGGATACTATCTATTCCCTAATTTGAAAATCCCCTACAGCTGTCACTTTACTTTCACTACCCATTTTTCTCTCTCTGAATTCTCTGCCGTATTGCTCCTTCCACTTGTGATATTGATATAGTGCATCCATTGGGACCAGTACCTCCGTCATCTGGTTCCAGACATTAAATACCACTGTGCTCCTTATTGGACTCTGAGCGTTCTCTGGTTTTATTTGAATCCTGAAAATTCTAATTAGATAGACATTGATTTCATCAGACTTTTTTTTTCATGTCTCTTCTTTTCCATTTATCTCATGGTTAGGTTTTCCCTTGTTCATTCTGTACCTCTTCATAATTTCTGCTGTTTTCAGCCCACAGTATTGTCGATGATGCTTGATGTATATGAGTCACTGGTTTGAGGGTTTCTTGATTTTTCTTTAATTGGACATCGTGGCCCTGATTTCTTCATATTCTATTCTCGAATGTGCAAGCTCTCTGACACAGACTTGTCGAAAAAATACTTCTTCCAGTCCACTCTGGCCAAATCACACATGACTTTATTTAAAGCTGCCTTTCCCCTTATTTAGATCTTCGAGTTCAGGCCGATTCTCGTCTTTTGTTTTCCATAAAAATCTTGATGATAACGGAGTCTCTAATGGCAAGCGTCTGCCGTCCTCACCTTCTCCTTGATTATAATTGAGTTGTGAGCTCCTGGATGTATTTTAAGAAATCTGCTTCCTCTCAGCCAGTCATGTTATCATTATTCCAATTAATAATGAGAAAGTTGAAATCGTCACTCCAGCTCCATATGAATGTGACAATTCCTGGAAATTTACCCATATATCTATTCATTTGTTTTTTCCTGGAGTAATAGTGGGCATATAGTTCGTTCCATAATGATGTAATTGTTCCTTCTTGGTGTGATCTTCTTTACTTTTAATTGGATAACTTCACTTGAGGAAATTCCTCATGCTTTATCATTCAGTACTCGTGGAAATTTATCGCTGATCAATATTATGAATTGCCCTCCGATTTTTTACTGCTTCACTGCCTCACTTGAATCCGGTACATTCTGGACTATTGACCTGCCAATCCCTCTACCTGCCCTCAGTGACATTAATGTCTGCAATCCCTGCCTCTTAACCTATGACACCAAGTCTTCTGACATTGTTGTCCAGACCCATTGCTTGAAAATATATATCACCCAATCTTAACAATCTCAATTTCGCTTGACCGCAACTGGCTTTCTACTTATTAGACCCTCCTGACGTATTTCCAGACTGCCTTTTGTAGATCTTACTCTATACCTCGCCCTGCTGACCCATCCCTAAGGATTCCTCTCCTATACCATCTTAGTTTAAACCTGCCCCAGTACTATGAGGAAACGTTAACGGAGAGAAGTTGTTCCCAATCTGTTTAAGGCGCAACTGGTCTGCCATTGCTCCTTCCTGACAAACAATTATCACAATGTCCCAGAAAGCAACATCATCAAGATAAATTTCATCTAAACTAAAAACAAAAGTAAGATCTATTCTTATCGAGCAAGACCAATGATGTACAGTGATAATTTGCAAAACAATTGAAGATAAATATAAATAAGATCCATTAGTGATACAAAGAAATGCAAAGAACTTAAGAGAAAAGAAGAGGGGGTTGATGAGTGTGGGCGGGGTAATGTTCATCCTACTCACCAGTCGAGCAACCGCACAAACTTTAGAAAAAGATTCTTGAATCAGCTCAGATAAATCATAACATTCAAGGCTATGGATCACATGCTCAAAAGTGGTAAGAGTTGATAGACTGTAGTTTCGGCAGAGCAGCCTCGATGGTCCAAAGGCCTTATTATTGACTGGGTGATTATATGATTATGTGTGGTATGACACGGGGTAACACCCCTCCCCCCAACCCCACCCCAACCCCCATTGGCTAACTGAAATCAGCAACACAGATTTACCCCAATCGGTAATCTGAAAGGAACTCTCCAAAAAGTCGCTAAAGTAAAAGTTAACAACTTTATCTTTTTAAAGTCTGAAAGGGAATATTAACTAAAATCCGTTTACAACTCATTTATCTAAACCTCCTACCTTCCCCCCTGCAGTACTGGTCAGATAAAACCCCTGATGAAGATTTGCTGAAACATTCAATTTTTTAAAAAGAAAGACAGCTTTTGAATCTTCTCGGATTATCTTCCTTTGTAGATTTGCTCTCCAGGTCGGTGTCGATTGTTTTTTTTTCTGTGCAAACTCCTTCTCGAGACAAGTGCCTCTCAGAGAGTTCTGTTCGTATTTTGGCAAGTCTCTCTCAACTGTTCAATTTTTTATCTGGTTTTATATCCAAAAACATCGGATCATTTCATGGTTTTAATATTGTCAAAACACCAAATTCAAACTTGATTGGAATTTGGTGTTTTGGGGCATAATGTAAACTGATTGGCTGAATTTGATTTTTTTTTTGTCTCAGAGAAACGCAGCCAGTGCTACCTGTTCTGATCAAGCATTACATTGTTACTTTGCTCTGGACTCTCTATGCCTCTCTAAGTCTTTGCCAGCTTCCATCTGTCTGACATCATCAGTACCCCTTACATCATCAATAATTGCAATAGGAAAAAAAGGTTACAAGTCAATTATTATTTCAGGAACGTTGAAAACTACAATATTATTCGCTGAAATCACAGAACCACCAGCTCAACGGGAAATTATGTATAATACTTCATATTTAATGTAGCACATGAGATATTCAACATGCAATGTAGATCACAAAGTTTACATTACAATATCTTGCAAAGGAGGCCAGACAATGCAAATGTAGGATCTACAAAATTTAAAAAAATGAAGAGCTTGTAACAGCACATTATGTTTCAATGATGTTGTAAATGAAAGATACAAAATTGCATTTCAACTTGATGGATCCCCATTAGAACTGGAAAATGTTTGAGATGTCAACTTTTTCGTTCATGTGGAAATGGACACATGAGGAAACTAGTCGAACAAAGGCAAGGAAAAAGAACACAAGGCTCTGTTAGGAAAAAAAGGTGTGAGTAATTATTTGTGGTGAAGGATGAAACAACATCAAAAATATGTGGACAATGTGATATTCTGTAGAATACATCAAATTTGCAGGATTCTTTCCTGGAACAACTAATGGGTCAAGTGAAAACACATCCAGTGATAATCTCTGTCACAGGGGAACTCCTCTCATAAAATGCTTCTTATCAAGAAAATGGAAATACTTCTCTGCATTACTACATCATTACATCTGTATCATTAATACACATCAGTATGGAAGTATGCATAGCGTGTGCTTTATGAGCCTTGACAATCCGAACCTGCAGTTTCAGAACCACACATTTTTTACCACCTTTGGATTTCTATCAATACCATGTAGTGACTTGACAATAACTCCTCGTTGGCCAACATATAGTTCCGTTTCATCAAAACATTTGTCATTTCATTCACCCCCCCCCCCCCCACAAAAAAAATCAACATATTTTGTAAGTTCTGAAATACAGCAACAAATGCATGACCTGGGCCACAGTAGAATATAAAGCTTAGAGCTTGGGCTAGCACGGTGGCTCAGTGGCGAGCACTGCTACCTCACAGTGCCAGGCACCTGGGTTTCATTCCCGCCTCAGGCGACTATTTTTGAGGAGTTTGCACATTCTTCCTGTGCCTGCATGAGTTTCCTGCCAAACTCCAAAAGATGCGGAGGCTTGGCGAATTGTCAATGCTAAATTGCCCATAGTGTTGGGTGCATTAGTCAGGGGTAAATGAAGGGAAATGAGTCTCTGTTGGTTTCTCTTTGGAAGGTTGTTGTGGGCTTGTTGCGCCAAATGGCCTGTTTCCACACTGCAGCGAATCTAGTCTAGAATAACATATGAAGGCCGTTCAGCCCACTCTATGTGTGCTGCCCATGTCATCATTCTAAACATATGTCATTTGTCTGCACATGGTCCATTTCTCAATTCTTTGGTTTTTCATGCATCTGTCTGAATGATACTTTGGTGTCCCTATCGTATCTCCTACTATCATTTACCCTGGCCGCATGTTCCAAGCCCTGTCCACATCCTGCATAAAAAAATATGTTTGTTGCAAATCTACTTTAATGTTTCCCCCCCTCACTTTAAAACGATGCAGCCTAATATGTGACATTTCCACACTGGGAAAAAGGTTTTAACTATCGACCCTATCAATTCATCTCATCATTTTGCAATTCGATCAGGTTTTCCCTCGGCCTCTGAGACTCTTGAGGTCCTTAATCCAAGTACATCCCTCTTCAACTGATAGCTGATGGATTGCTATCTGTGAAACATCCTGGTAACTCTTTTGCACGTTTTACGAAGACTCCATATCCTTTCCGATATTGTTGCAAACAGAACTGCACACAACATTCCAATATGGCTCAATTCTTATATCCTTAAATTATGACTGTCCAACGAGCTCATTGAAGGATCATACTAATGAATATACGCATATCATATGGCTTATTTACCACCTTATGCACTTAAGCTGTCACCTTCCGATAGAAATGGTATTCTTCATCACAAAACAATGAAAAAGGAAATCTGTATTAAGTTTGGCAAATGTCAAATTCAATTCAATAAAAATCTACAATTAAGTTTAGATTTGATTAAAATTAAGCAAGTTTAATGGATATCATGTAAGCATTTAAAATATATGAAAATAATACCTGGTTCACTGACATGTTTAGAACATAGAACATTGAACAAAGAACAGTACAGCACAGAACAGGCCCTTCAGCCCACGATGTTGTGCCGACCATTGATCCTTAAGTGAGGTAAACCTAATGCACGAATTCTCAAATTTCTGTGACCATATGCATGTCCAGCAGTCTCTTAAATATCCCCAATGACCTCTCTTCTGCAACTGCTGCTGGCAACGCATTCCATGCTCTCATAACTCCCTGTGTAAAGAACCCGCCTCTGACATCCACTCCATACTTTGCGACAAACAGCATAAAAGTATGACCCCTCGTGTTAACAATTTCTGCCCTGGGAAAAAAGTTTCTGGCTATCAATTCTATATATGCCTCTCATTATTCTCTACACCACAATTAGGTCGCCTCTCTTCCTTCTTTTTTCCAATGAAAAAAGTCCGAGCTCAGTCAACCTTTCTTCGTAAGTTAAGCCCTCAATTTCAGGCAGCGTCCTGGTAAATCTCCTCGGAACTCTCTCCAAAGCATCCACATCTTTCCCAAAATAGGGCGATCAGAACTGGACACAGTATTTCAAGTGCGGTCTAATCAAAGTTTTATCGAGCTGGAACAAAATTTCACAGCTCTTAAACTCAATCCCCTTATTAATGAAAATCAAAACACTTCTTCAAAGAAAATCTTCCTGTCATACCGGGCCTGGTCTACATGTCACCACACACATATAAGCAATATGGTTGAATCTGAAGTGATCATTGAAGCAGCTTAGGAAGTCAGTCACGTGCGGAGATAGTCGTCCAGCATAATAGGTTCTGAATTACTCATTGAGAATTAATTTATTCGCATTTAGTGGATGGTAATATATACCTATCACCTACACGTATAAACACACATATATATATATATATATATATATATATATCACTTTATTTCCAGATTACAGTTAACTGTCAGAATGAATATAATGGAATGATTAACAAAGGTATCCCGAATTGAATATAAGCAGAACGTCGATCATTATTAGGTTTGTTGGATTAATCATTTCCTGACACTTTTGCCGTGTGAAATTTATTTGGAAATTATCAACCTTAATCTGGATGTTGTGCACCTCATAATGCACGCAGACATGGCTGAGTTGGGATCTGAGATGTCACTAATATCGTACACCCTTTGAATATCTTTGGACGAGATGGACAAATGTGATAATTCCAGATTTATCATTATCTAATGCATCACTTGGCTATGGTTGGACAGAACACATAAGGCTTTGGAACACCTGAATTGGCCAGGTGTGAGAATTTTAACCCCCATTAATCACGGCAATCTTGTCTGATTCCTTCTTTGTCAGTTCTGAGATTTCTTGCTGGCTGCCATTAATTTCATATGCATTTAGATTCTGCAACGTTGTGATTTTTCATTAGCTTACTCCAGGTCATGGGTAGTTGGTCATAGCATTTGCATTCCCTGATCTCTCTCATCCATATAAGCCAAGTGGAGCAGACTTTGTTACTTTTAGCCATTAGTGCAGATATTGAGCATTGTTGAGATGATGGCAACAGTTTGGACATCACACCACATTTTATGGGACCTCATATCATGTTACTAATGGTAAACAACTGGACAAACTGATCTTCTTCTTTCTTTGTCAACTAATTGTCAGCTTTGTTCGGGTAATGCACTGATGCAAATTTGGTCAGAATACAAGTCATTCTCAAGCATGACTTTAGATTTTGGGATTGATTCAAGTTTCTGTTGTCAGGACTAAATCTATTGGAAGATTGATCTCTGCTTCAAACCGCATGCCTGTATTTTTCATAACATATGGATTCGTACAAAGTGCAAAACCTCAAACTTTTCCACCTCTCACCAATATTCAACAGACAGATGGCCGTTAACTCACGCAGCCCAGTCAACTGTCCCAGTCCTTGGTCAGAAAGATTTGGTCAGTTGACTAGGCTCTGTTAGTTGACGGCCATATATCAACTGAACATTGTCTGACCCATTGTATGAATTCACCCATCACAGATTCATATCAGCTGGATGAGGAGATTGTTCAGTTTCAGGTTCTTTGTTGGATAATTTTTGTCATTGAGGAACCTCTACTGTTCGGTGAACCATTACAGATTGATTGATATTCTTGAGTTTAATGTCATGCACCGGTTGGAGAGTGTCTGATTTCTGGATGGCATGACTCAATATATGCTAAACGGAGGGACTGGGCATTCAACTGACAATGTGACGTGTCGGGTTCAGTTGTGTTATTTGGAGTTATTCTATAAGTCGAATAGGCTGTATTATTTGCAACATATGCTTTTTGAAACTGAAGTTCATTTGAAATGTTTTATTGCCTCAGACTTCCATAAAATCCCGCACCGGGGAAACAGGCCGTTTTGCCCAACACATCCACAATGACCCTCTGGAGGGTATCCCACTCAGAACATTTCCCGACACCATTACTCTACATTACCCCTAATGCATCTCACCTGCACATCCCTGAATACTATGGACAATTAAACTAACTTGTACATCTTTATATTGCGGGAGGAAATCGGAGCTAACAGAGGAAATCCATACACACACAAGGAGAATATGTAAACTCCACACAAGCAGGCGCTCGAGACTGGAATCGAGCCCAGTCCCTTCTGCTATGAGGCATCAGTGCCCACCATTGAGGCATTGTGCTGCACGAGATGGAGATACTGAATGACTTGTAGTCAAAGAATTAGATTCAGATTTTCAACTGAGTGTTGGATTTTGTGTGTGCGTGTGGAGAGCACTTCTGTTATGTGGTTGCAATTGTCTTACACAGTTGCGAAAATTTCTGCCTCAGAGGACAAATTGCTGGAATTAATAGATCTTGTCAGCCCTGCAAACTGTGCGTAAATATAGTTTTGTATTCAACTTGCAAAATAATTCAACCTTGCACGCTAGTTTTGAAGGCAGTCTAATTGTAAAGAAATTCTTGTCAAAGAGGAGTTTTAACTGTGCTTTATAACTCTGAGATATGAAGCAGGCTCTGGATTAGTGGTGCTGGAAGAGCATAGCAGTTCAGGCAGCATCCAAGGAGCTTCGAAATCGACGTTTCGGGCAAACGTTCTTCATCAGGAATAAAGCCCGTGAGCCTGGAGCGTGGAGAAATAAGCTAGAGGAGGGTGGGTGTGGGGAGAAAGTAGAAATGACCTGGGAGTTGCAGTGGGAGAGGGACTCCCTGAGATTCTTGTCGAGAGAGGAGGAAAACTTCTTCAAGGCAGGCATCCTTGCAAGAGGATTCGCAGTAGACATTGTTTTTACCTCGTTGATTTTAACCCTACTGATAGGATAGGATAGAGTGCTCTCTGTCCTAGGGACTAAACTGAATGACTTATGGCACTTATGTAGAAATAGAATATGGAGGATTAATGCCATAGTAGATGACATATGGATAAAACAACACCCCTACACGTTCAACCCTTTGAAAAAAAAAACTGATTTGGTCCACCTATGCATGCAGATAGGCTGTTGGTTCGTCCTCACACTTTAGTCTATATCGTGAAATGTACCCCAATGCTGGACCACACAACTTTTCATGTATCTGCACAGTAACTACCGGAGACGATTTGAATTCTTTCATATGGTAATCGCTATTGATACTGGTCCAGGTTCGAATTAGCAAATGCAGAAGGACCACAAGAAATCTTTGGACCAAGCTGGCGATATTTGTTTGATTGAACGTCAAGGCTTTGTACATAATATCGAGTAGCTATTTATTTTGCATTTAAAGGAGATGATTTCATTTCACACACACAAGAATGAGGATCATTTCTTTCAGAAGCTGTCTCTGGCTCTTACACACAAATGCACATTTTCACTCATACTCGCGCACAAACTCTTTCAAACATTCTCTTCGTATCACATAAACTGATTCAAAGTCACACACGCAGTCTTTCTCATTCTCTCATGCAGTCACATGCGTGCTTTATCAGACATGCAGAAAGAGCTGCTCACTCTCTTTCACGTACAGTCACTGACACACGTGAGCAGTTCCTGCCTCTCACACATATGCTGGTGTTTATCCGGAAGTCAATGTTTCCATTTGTAGACATACATTTTGACGGTTCATGAACATTTAGCTGCAGCTAGAGGTTTTTAAATAATGCTTAGCAAGTCTGCTCTCGGTCCAGTTGATCAGTGAATTGAGAAAATTCGTGCACTCAATGTGCAATTTAATGACAATTTTCTGGCATAATGGGATCTTTACTTTCAAAGTTTCTGCCTCTGAGGCGGAATGCTACAGTACATTTTAGAGGATTGTGGACGATCGTGGCTGTTCAGAGTTTTTTCAAATGCCGACCCCTTATCCCTCTACTTCTGGGCACAGAAGTTGAAGGGACCTTTGGACAAATTGATAAAATGTTTAATTTGCATGTTGATTCCCAGAGGACCTTGTGGAGAATCACTGAAATTTGAGGAAAAAACTATATATCTACATCATTTGTGAATGGAATGGAAACATAACCTGATGCAAAGGTTGACAGGTAGAGCACATAAAGTGTATCCTCCACTCTGAGAAGAGTTTTTCGGGGCTTAAAGTAGTGCAAGATAAAATGTGAGTGAATGACTCAAGACATTGAGGGAAAGACGAGACGCAGGGCAAACATATGTCGATTCGAACCAGGTTAAGTAAACTAATTATGACAGGTGGTTTTCGAAGCCAATACAACACCAGAAGCTCTTCAACATCTTAGAGAGATTTAGACCTTTGACGAATGTCAAATCTCACCATCTCGCAGAGTATTCAAAACCGATGCATTGTAACTGCTCAGCAGGACAATAACCCCTGCAGGTTATGGGTTATTCTCTAAATTAAGTACTTTAGTTTCACGTCATGCTCATAAATTGAAAACGAAGCTGGGGGCATACAGAGAATTATTGGCAGCTGGCTTAACTGCAACAGGAACAAAGGAGCAAGGCATTTAGAAGCGGGAGTCGGCAAATCATTCCACAGAGCCCGCTCTTCTGTTTAATATGATCAAGGCTGATCTTATCCTGGTCTCAACTCCACTATCCCACCTACTCCCCATAGCTCTTTATGGCGCATTTCATCGCAAACACGTCTGTTTCTTTCTTGAACCTGTTGGTTGATTCTACCTCCACTGAATTCTGGGGCAGTGAGTTCCAGATTCACAAAACCCTGAGGGTGAAGTTTCTCCACATCTCAGTTTTGAATCTGCATCCGCTCACTCTATCTCACGGTGGCACAGTGGTTAGCACTACTGCCTCACAGCGCCAGAGACCCAGGTTCAATTCCCGCCTCAGGAGACTGCCTGTGTGGAGTTTGCACGTTTTCCCCGTGTCTGCGTGGGTTTCCTCCGGGTGCTCCGGTTTCCTCCCAAAGTCCAAAGATGTGCAGGTCAGGTGAATTGGCCATGCTAAATTGCCCGTAGTGTTAGGTAAGGGGTATGGGTGGGTTGCGCATCGGCGGGTCGGTGTGGACTTGTTGGGCCGAAGGGCCTGTTTCCACACTGTAAGTAATCTAATCTAATTTCTATGAGCTTCTTTTCGAGACTATCCTACAAGGGGGAAAATCTGACCAACATACCCAGCTTACAAATGCCCTTTAGTATTTTAAATATCCCAATCCAATCGGCTCTAATTCTTATGAACTAGAGCGAGTACAAGCCCAATGTATTTAAACCCTCATTGTATCATAGCCCGTTCATCCCTGGAAACTAATCTGATAAACCTCCTCTGAACTGTTTCCAGTTGCATCACATCCTTCTTCAAACGAGGAGACCAAATATAAACACAATATTCTAAGTATGGACACATTCAAGCCTCACAAAAGCATAACAACGCTTCTTTATTTTTATAATGCTGTCCTTTTGTAACAAATACCAAAACTCTATTTGCACAGATCATAAACAATTGAGAATTGTGAACTGAATCCTATGGCATACCAACAGTTTACAGTTCGCTAACAAAAGAAGGGCCCATTTACCCAGAGTCTCTGCTTTGTGTCAGGCAATCAATTCTCTTTCCCAGCGAGTACTCCATACTTAGCCCCCTGGGATCGAACATTCTGCTTCAGTCTTCTGTACAGCAGTTTGTCAAACACCTTGTGCAACTCCAGGAATATTATGTCTACCATATCCCCATTAGCCACTTTTCTGCTGACATCCTCAAATAACTGCAGCAACTCTGTAAAGCGCAACTTGCCCTTCATGAAAGCGTGTTTCACTGGTAAATTGAGTTTTGCTTTTCCAAGTGTTCTGTTAACACCTCCTTTGTGATTGACTCCATCCACTTCCCTATTACACAGTTCAAACTAACTGCTCCTTAGTTCAAAAATCTCCTCTATTGAAGAAGAATGTTCCCAATAACTACACGCTCACCGTAAACTGTTTCACATTGGATCGAGGCTGATATGCACTCAACCCAATAACCACTGTATTCGTTGTTGTAACTATTCTCACAGCCACTAACCACTGTATTCGTTGTTGTAACTATTCTCACAGCGATTCTGTTCCCAAATACACACCTCCCAATAACTACACACTGACTGTAAAAGGTTTCACAGTGATTCTGGTTTGATCTACAGACCTCACATAAGTATAAACTCACTTTCAAGAGTCTTAGTGATTCTTGCCAGGTGTACGCACATCCCAGTAAATATATGCTGATTGTAAACAGTCTTACAGTGATTCGATGTCTATCTACACACATCCCAATAACTATACGCTCGCTGTGAAAGTGCCTCACAGTGATTCGATGTCTATCTACACACATCCCAATAACTATACGCTGACTGTGAGGAGTGTACCGTGTTTATGACCTCATCTCCACCCCTCGCAATAACTATGCCCGGACTTTAAATAGACTCATAGTGATTATTGTCTCATCTACGCACGTCCCAACAACGAAATGATGACGGTAAAGTATCTCATCGTGATTCTGTCCTGATCTACAACACCTTGCAATTACTATACACTGGCTCTGTTGGGTCTCACAGTGAATTTGGCAGCATCTACGCACCTCCCAATAATATATGTTTACTGTAAATAGTCTCGCAGTGATTCTGTCCTAATCTACACACCTCCCAATAACTCTATGCTGACTGTAACGACTTTCATTGTCATTCTGGCATCATTAACGCGCGTCCCAATAACTATAAGCTCACTGAAAAGAGTCTCCTAGGGACTCTGGGCACATCTGCACACCTCCCAATGCCAAGTGTTGACTGTAAAGAGTCTCACGGTGGTTCTGACATGATCTGCAACACTTAGCAATAACCATATCGTTAGAGTTTCATCTCCACAATTTTCAATAACTTTATTCATACCGTAAAAAGTCTCAAAGTGACACTGGCCTCACCTACACACCTCCCAATAGCTATTCGCAGACTGTAAATTGTCTCAGAGTGATTCGAGCTGACCCACAAACCTCCCAATAACTCTGCGCTGTTTGCATGAAGCTAGCAGTGAATCTGGTCTCATCTACGCACCTCCCACCTAACTACGTGTTGACAGAAAGGAGTCTCACAGTGATTCTGTGTAAGCTGCGCATCTCCCAATAGGTATTCACTGACTGCAAAGAGTCTCACACTGATTCTAGCCTGATCGATACACCTCCTTAGCGTTGTGGCCATCCCTCGACTTTGAGGATGGTGATTTTCGATTGGTTGATCTACGTAGGAGTTGTCAGGTGGGTTATGAGTCCAAACGTGGCTTTGAAGGTTCTACCACATTCAGGACATGTCGTCCAGATGGCAGATCGAGCTTTGTGTGTTATTGCCTTGTTTTCCGTTTTCTTCTCTTTTCCTCTAATTCTGAACATCTGTTGGCTTCGAAAGTTGACGTTCCTTCTCGGATGATGGTTTGCCAGATTTTTCTGTCCTTGGCATTGATTTCCCAATTGTTTATATCGTTGTTGCATTTCTTCATCTTGGAATTAAAAATGACTTTGATTCTCTTCTGTAGTGCGCCTGTCTTATGTTTGCCTTCTTCAAGCTGGGAGTAGAAGATTTGATTCAGTAGATGTTAATCTTTCATCCAGAAAACATGACCACTCCATCTTAACTGGTTCTTGAACAGGTCGGTTTCAATGTTTATTGTTTTTGCCTCATTCAGCACGCTGATGTTGGTTCTTCTAACTTTACATCTGTTATTCAACATGTATCGGAGGCAGTGTGAATGGAGCTTTTCAGGTACCTTCAGATGTTGTCGGTATGGTGTCCAAGTTTCTGTTATATACAGGATCGTTGAGATCGCCGCCACTTTGTACACTAACATTTCGGTGTCTGTTTTGACAGCACGATCATGAAAGACTCCTGTTTGGAGTTGAAAATGTGTTGCTGGAAAAGCGCAGCAGGTCAGGCAGCATCCAAGGAACAGGAGAATCGACGTTTCGGGCATATGCCCTTATTCAGGAATAGGGCTTATGTCCGAAACGTCGATTCTCCTGTTCCTTGGATGCTGCCTGACCTGCTGCGCTTTTCCAGCAACACATTTTCAGCTCTGATCTCCAGCATCTGCAGTCCTCACTTTCTCCTGTTTGGAGTTATCCATAAGTTCTTCTAGTGCATTTAGGGCAATGCTGGATATCGCCATTAAGATCAACCTTTGAGGACAGGTGACATACAAGATATAGAAAGTGTTCCACGTTTTCCAGGGATTTTTTGCCATGTTGAATTGATGGTTCTATTCGAAATGTCTCAGGTGGTGACGGTTGATATATAATCTAAATCTTTATGGAATTGATGATAATCCAAGTGTCATGTACGCACGCTTGAAAGCAGTCATAAGCTGTTGCATGTTGTTTTCTGAGAGAGCTGCAACACTGTTGTCATCTGCATATCGGAACCTGATGAGTGAACTCATAGGTGTCTTGTTTTTGGCATCAAGACGGGCAAGATTGAAAAGTCTGCCACCAGTTCTGTATACAATTTCGATTCCAGGGACGATGTGAATGATTGTTACAGTAAATATGGTGGAAAAAGTTGTGGCAATCACCTATCTCTGTTTTCCTCCTTACCTGACTTGAAAAGGCTCACAGTTACTGTTACTGACCATAACTGTGACAAGCATGCCATCGTGGGATATAGATCCCATCTAGAACTGGGGACTTGTCTAACTTAATAGCTTTTAGAATACACAACACTTCCTCCCTCCTTATGCCGACTTGACCTGGAGTAAATGAATATATATCCCTAACCTCAACATCCACCATGTCCCTCTCCTCGGAGAATACCTCTGCAAAGTACTCATTAAGAATCACACACATTTTTTCTGACTGCATGCGTATCCTTCCACCTTTGTCCTTGAGAGGGCCAACGCTTCCCCTCGTTACTCTCTTGCTCATCATATATGAATAAAAGTCTTTGGGTTTTTCCTTAACCCTGCTTGCTAAAGATATCCTATGACCACTTTTCGCCCTCTTAATTTCTCATTGCAGATCGGTCTGACATTCCCGAATTTCTTCCACTGCTTCATCTGTCTTCAGTTGCCTAGAACATATGTATGCATCCTTTTTCCTCTAAGCCAGTCTCACAATTTCACCCACCAACCATGGTTCCCTGACCTTACCATTCCTATCCCTCGTTTTCACAGGAAACTCTCTTTCCTGAACTTTAATCAATTTCTCTTTAAAAGCCTCCGACATATCAGATGTGGATTTACCGTCAAATAACTGCTCCCAATCTAATTCCCCAGCTACTTCCAAATTTTGGATTTGTAAGCGTTATCCCAGTTTAGCACTCTTCCTTTACAACCATTCTCACCTTTGTCGATGAGTATTCTAAAAGTTATGGAATTGAGATCACTATTTCCAAAGTAATCCCTACTGAAATTTCAACGACCTGACCAGGCCCATTTCTTAACGTCAGGTTCAGTATGCCCCCTTCCCGAGTTGGACTGTTCACATGCTGTTATGGAAAATCCTCCTGGATGGTCCTTACAAATTCTGCTCCAACCAGACTCTAAAGCTATGTCGAGGCCAGTCAAAGTTGGGGAAACTAAAATCTCCGATCACCATCATCCTGATGCTCCTACATCTACCAATGATCTTTCTCCGTATTTGAACCTCCATCTCAAGGTTGCAGTTGGCAGGCCTGTAGTACAACCCAGCATTGTTACTGGTGGGGGTTGTTTCTAAGCTCTGGCCAGATTTCCACACCATTCGATTCCTTCATAGTGACCTGCTTCAGGACAGATGTGATATCCTCTCTGACCCGAAATGCAACCCCTCCCTTTCACCATATTCTATCCCGCTTGTAGCATCAATTGACATGGATATTTAGTTGCTAATTATGCCCTTCCCTCAACCAAGTCGGTGTAATTGCAGTAGCGTAATTCTCCCAGGTACTAATCCAAGCCCTAAGTCATCTGCCTTACCTACAACACTTCTTGCATTATAACAAATGCACCTCAGACCACCAGTTTGTTTGCGTTCATCATCTGCTCCCCGCCTCCACTTGCTTTTAGTGATGCTGACTTCATGATGTCGTTCCTTACAGGCTTTAGACATTACCTCATTAATGTCCACTAACCCCCTCATTTGCTTCCTATCTCCTGCCACATCAATTTAAACCCTTCCCCAACAGCATTAGTAAAAACACCCCCGAGGACGTTGGTTCCAGTCTGGCCCAAGTGAAGACCATACAATTTGTAATGGTCCACCACTGCCAGAACTGGTCCCAATGTCTCAAAACTCTGAACCCTTCTCTCCTGCACAATTTCTCAAGCCACGCATTCGTCTTGATTGTTCTGTCATTCGTACTCTGACTAGCATGTGGCACGGGCAGCAATGCGGTGATTACTACCTCTGTGGTCCAACTTTATAACTTGGCTCCTAACTCCCTAAATTCTGTTTGTAGGACCCCATTCCGTTATTTTCCTAACTATTTCATTGGGGCCTATGTGCACCACGACAGCTGGCTGTTCACCATTCCCCTTCAGACAGTCCTGCAGGACAATCTGAGACATCCCTCACCCGTGCACCTGGGAGGCAACTTATCATTCGGGAGTCTCAGTTGTGAGAAAGTGAGGACTGCAGATGCTGGAGTTAAGAGCTTAAAAATGTGTTGCTGGAAAAGCGCATCATGTCAGGCAGCATCAAAGGAGCAGGAGCATCGACGTTTTGTGCATAAGACTTTATTCAGCCTTTCCTGAAGAAGGCCTTATGACCGAAACGTCGATTCCCCTGCTCCTTTGATGCTGCCTGACCTGCTGCGCTTTTCCAGCAACACATTTTTAAGCCACTATCAGTGGCTTTGCAAAGCCACAGCAAAAACAGGTGCACACACAAAGACAAGGGACCACTAAACACGAAATCATACACAGATTCAAACAAAGCTGCCCACACATATAGTTAAAAATCACACAGCACCAGGTTATAGTCCAACAGGAAAAACTGGAAGCATGAGATTTCGAAACGCTCCTACTTCATCAGGTGTTTGAAATGAAGAAACAGAGCTTGAAAAGCTCGTG
Source organism: Chiloscyllium plagiosum (assembly GCF_037043375.1). Classification (NCBI taxonomy): domain Eukaryota; kingdom Metazoa; phylum Chordata; class Chondrichthyes; order Orectolobiformes; family Hemiscylliidae; genus Chiloscyllium; species Chiloscyllium plagiosum. The sequence continues at coordinate 26,727,676 of NW_028270190.1, forward strand.
CATCCAAATAAGTCTGTTGGACGACAGCCTGGTGCTGTTTAATTTTTAACTTTGTCCACCCCAGACCAACGTTGGCTCCTACAAATACTGACACACATAGACAGAGAAACGGTTCCACACCAACACAGGCACACACACAAAGAAACACACAAATAAAAATACATATGAAGACACACAGGTATACATGAAGACACGCGCAACTGAAAGCAGAATCCAACAGAGCTGGACGTGTTCTAACACACAGAGTCTTGGCTTGACAAAAGATCTTCAATCATGTGCAGGGAGGAAGAAACACAAACACATTCTCGAGCACATGCGCAAACAAAGAACGACATGGCGTTGTACTGGCATGGATAACAAAGTGCAAGAATACGATTTATCTATTAGATAAATGGACTGCCTGTAACAATGTAGGAAGGGATAAACGTCCTTGAGCTCCATGAAACACTCAGTGGCGGATAACAATTCGAATCGTTGTTATATCATAGCAGATATAAAACAACAGCTCTCAGTTATAAAACACATACTCCCCACAGTGAGGGAATTAAATAGGAATGATTCTGACAAAAAACAATCGCAACTTTGCATAGATTACACGACATTTATTTACAGGTTGACCGAATCCAGTTAGCAGTAGACATAGTTATAGACTAGCCATGAGTTCTGAAGAAGGATCACTGGGCTCGAAATCTTGCCTGTGCTCTTTCTTCACAGATGCTGTCAGACATGGTGAGTCTCTTCAGCAATTGCTGTTCTTCACACTTAAAGGGTTGACTTATCTGTCAACCAGTAGAACGAGAAGCCCCTTTGAGGGAGGCAGCAGTGAAATCACTTGGAAGAATGCGCTGTTAGTTTGCCATTGATCAGGCTTCAGTACTTGGGTTTCTTTATTAGATGAATAATGGATGTGACAGGAACTTTCACCACGTCACTGAGTTGATCTCTGAATTTAGACTGCGTCACCACATAAATAAACGTATTTGTACAGCAACTTAAAATTTGCAGCATACTTCCAACTTGTTGAAAATTAATTTCAGACACTGTATAATACCCAGGATCTTTTTCTGTCACGGTATAGTATATGATTTCAATTACATACACTGACCACAGAAGGATAAAAACGCCAGATAGACTAAAAAGTAAAATCACAGACTTCCTTCTGCTTTCCATCTCTCACTGTGATTCCCTCCTTTTCTCTGACCTCTCAGTCCTTTACGGACCCTATTGGCCTGTAAAATGTGCCTGACTGTCAAAGTGTTAATGAATAGAATTAAAGTGAATGGCAGCAAAGGAGTTAAAACCTTATCGGACCAATCAAAGCCCATCCATCCAGAGTCAGAGTAATAACTGGGTTTTGCAGAACAGAACCAGGATATATTGCTAACTATTAGCCAAGATTCATATACAAAATAGAAAGGTATGTTTTTAAAACAGAGTAAAATGCAGATTATTGATATCACTATGGCAGCCGTTTTCCTGGTGCAGTATTTAATTTTCATCTTCTGGCAACAAATGGCAACAAATCGATCAAAGGAGAATGCAACAGTGAGCCAGACAGAGCAGTCTGTCGCTGCAGATACCAGGACAGCAATAAAACTACACACAGGGGTGAAGTCCAGGAAAATCCATTGGAAATAATAATTACTGATTTGTCTCAATATGACTTCTGTAATAATGACAAGTAGATCCGCCGTTGCCATTGTCGCGAGATAATGAGAGGTGCAACTGGAAAGGCCACAATTCCCGCGAGACATGATCACAATTCCTAGCAAATTCACTGTGAAGGAGAGAGGGAAAAAAATGACAGAAAATAACTAAAATATTTTTGTTCTCTTCTGTAGTTGGCTGTAACCCCAAAATGTTTGCAATGAGATTAATGTGTGTATCGTTTGGAAGATGGGCAGACTCAAAGGGATGGAGACTTATTTTTAACAGATCTCTTAACTCCAGATCCAACACATTTACAACATATTCAATTCTCAGTTTGGTAGAGTCTATACATAATTTCTACACCGAAAAGTAAAAAAAGGGAATGGTGTTAAAAGGTTTTACATAAATTGGTTAAAGTTATGAACTGCAAGCACTAATCACCGAAATTAAAGTCATGATGAATTCCTTTGAACAAAACAAGAGCAGAGTTTAATCAACATGGCTAACGAATTTTCAAAACTATGTGGAATTATTTCGATTGCTAGCACAGCTAATATCTGCAGAACAAAAATTGATTCAGATAGTCATACAGATGGATACCACTTAAAAAGATCCTTTGATAAAATCTGCCTGTCTTCAACAACTCCCTCTTAAATATTCTAAACCGATTTACCAGCATCACAAGTGCACTTCAAGAAAAAAAACAATCAAAATATTATTATGGTTACTGTCTTTATCACACTGACAGGCTGTGAATTCTAGCTTCTCACCACCCACTTGGAAGAAAATGTATTTTCCTCACATCCTTTCCAAATATTCTGCCTTTAACTTTGAATCGGTGCATGCTGGTCATTGATCTCTCCATCAACAGAGAAAAATTGCTTCTTGTGTGCTATGTATACCCTTCATAACGTTATACATCTTTCTCATGTCAAGATGAGAGTGGTGCTGGAGAAGCACAGCAGGTCAGGCATCATCCGAGAAGCAGGAAAAATCAACGTTTTGGGAAAAAGCTCTTCATAAGGAATGAGGGATGTTTCATTCCTGATGAATGACTTTTGCCCGAAATGTCGATTTTTCCTGTTCCTCCGATACTACCTGTCCTGCTGTGCTTCTCCAGCACCACTCTCATCTTGACTCTGATTTCCAGCATCTGCTATACCCACTTCTATCTTACTGATGTGTCGTCTCAATCTCCTTTGTTCTAATGAGAACAAGTCCAGTCAGTGCAATCTCTCTCCGTAAGTAAACCTCTCCCACCGAGTCAGAAAATATTTCATGAAAAGTGGATTTTTGTTGGAAAGAGAGAAACAAATTTGTCATTGACGCGCAATAAAAAGTGTGACATTTACGATAGTTCAGCCTGCTTTTTCTGCTAAAGAGACCGTCATGTGTTTAATGTCAAAAAGTGCAGCTCGGGAAAAGCACAGCAGGTCGGGCAGCGTCAGAGAACCAGGGGAGCCGAAGTTTCGGGCAGAGTCCGTCATCAGGAATGTGATGACTTTAACCTGAGGGTTACCAAACCTCAGGTGAAGGGCAAAGGTCAACGGTCAACGGTCATCCACGGTAACGTCAACCTGCAGAAATGAAGCGGCAGTATAGCCATCAATTTGCATTTCAATGCAGCCAATCCTGCCAAGTAAACAAACTTATTCATATTAACTAATTAATATCTGTTTTTCTGTTCAACACGCGTCAGAACAATATCGAGAAATTAAAGAACATTTGAATCCAACAATGTTTTTTCAATAAATTGAACAATAAACTTTTCAATAAACTTACTCCCGAAAGAAAATCCGGGAGTAAGGCAAAATAGAGAAAAAAATAATTGCAGGCACATTATTTTTTGACAAAAAAATATGTATTGCTGAAGAAAAAGCTTTTTTTTTAAAAAAAAGTGTTTCTCTTGGTCTCATCAGGCCAAATACAAGAGTAATCAATACAGGGGAAAACCAACAGTATGATACGAACGTTGTCAGAGCCATAGGTCATCCAGATATACAGCACAGAAACAAACACTTCAGTCCAACCCGTCCGTGCCGACCAGATGTCCTACCCCAATCCAGTCCCACCTGGCAGGTCCTGGCCTATATCCCTCCAACTCCTTCCTATTCATATACACACACAGACGTCACGGTGCCACGGTGATTCAGTGATTATCACTGCTGTGCTTCACAGCGCCAAGCACCCGGATCTGATTCCCACCTTGGGCGAGCTTGCACATTCTCCTCGTGTCTGCATGGGTTTCCTCCCACAACACAAAAATGTGCGGGACAGGTAAATTGGCTTTGCTAAACCATTCATCAACAATGGTGCATTTTTTCAATGCTGACAGTTACCTACCAGGAACACCAATGACAGCGAGAATCATGTAATATATTTTCACCACCTGCTGAATTGGAAAATGCATTTGCAAATGAATTCAATTGCCCATTCCTCTTGTCCTCAATCTTTCTCTATCCCAGACCAAAGCGATACTTTACTGAAGTGCTTCATTTATATCCTGTGAGATTTCTTTGGGAAGAAATTACAACATCGTTCAACCAAATTTAACTTCTTGAAAACAAGTCAACGTAGCAAATTATGACAAGACGTAAATTCGCTGCCGTGATAAATTAACTTTAGCCTTGATGCTAAATTGTTCAATTCGAATCACAATTAAAGTATAAAAAAAAATTTGTAGACTCCCAGCAATGGTGCATTCTTCAGAAAGACGTAGGGAGCCATTACGAACGTTTGAACAGGAATAAAACATTCAACCTCTCGAGTCTTTTCTGCTATTCAATGAGGTTCCATTCCATTCTATGCAAAAAGAGTCCATTTCACCTATCAAGTCTGCATCCCATGCAGACTCATCATCCCACACCATTCCCATTACATTGCAAGTGTAAACCAACCTAGCCTGCACAACACAGACAATTTAGCTTGGCCAATCCACTTAACCTGCTCATATTTGCAATGTGAAAGGGAACCGGAACGCTCAATGAAAACTCGCGCAATCACGGGGAGATCTCGCAAGCTCCACACCAACCATCATGCAATGCTCGAAGCGACCCATACCATCAGCATTGTGAGACAGTAATATGCGATCGTGAATCAACATGCGATCCACAGAGTTGACCTTTGACCTAAAAAAATATATGCCTGCCTTTAGAACACATCACTGAAAGCCTATTTAAATAAATCAAATTCACATTGAAAGCTAAAAGTGACGATTAACAACTGGACTCTCTCGTTTTTAAATTATTGTTCATCACGCAAATGCACCCATTTGGATATTTAATTGCTTTGGGTGACTCTCTCTGTCATATGTATTTGGATGAACTTTGAAAACATGAATAATCATTTTTAAAAAAATTGTAGACAAGGGCGATTACTGGTTTGAGATAAATTGTGACATCATTTCATTCATACCAAACCATCTAACTGCTTTCGCATGAGACAAAGGCGAGTGATTTTGGTTGAACCTGAGGGCCACCACCCTCCAGGGGAGGGAAGAGGAAGAGTGCAGAGTAGACCGATGGTAGACATTACTGAGAACTACGCAGTGATGAGAGAAATAGATGTTTGAGACAGGAGGGATTTTACATTTGGTGTACAGATAAATAGATGATGATGTCGAGAGAAACGAAGTTTCAGTAAGTTCAGATGCGAAGAGATGATAAAAAGATCGATTGATAGGAATGAGGAATTCATGGCCTGGAAGATTGCTTGAATCTGACACCCTCAGAAGACGATATATTTAGTTATATGTGCATTCACAATGTCAAGATATATCGGTTTTGGGTGCATTGCTCAAACATTGGATTAGCTTTGTTGGTAAATAAGACAGCTAAAACTGAAAAAGGTCGTGTGCCTGGCGGGGAGAGACGGGGGGCAGATGAACGTGGAAGGGGATATTAATATCAAGGGAAAGACTGTTTACTTCCTGTTTTGGTGAAGGACGCATTAATTACATGTCATCTAGTATGGAACCATCTTCTCCTTCAGTAGATGAACAAGTCACCACATAAACCGAACCATCGAACATGCAGATTATTGGGCATATATATGTGTGTGTGTGTGTGTGTGTGTGTGTGTGTGTGTGTGTGTGTGTGTGTGTGTGTGTGTGTGTGTGTGTGTGTGTGTGTGTGTGTGTGTGTGTGTGTGTGTGTGTGTGTGTGTGTGTGTGTGTGTGTGTCTGTGTGTGTGTGTGTGTGTGTAAAAATAATCTAATGTCACTCCAGTGGCTATGGTTTAAAAATACCGGTTACATCCGAACACCAACATCTGCAATTTCTAATCTTTGACGTAGGAAACTCCATTTGATGACATGAGCTATGGGAAGATGTGACGTTTGCAATCTTTATGTTAAACCATAACAATGTTTCGCAGCTTTAGAGGTTTTAAAGAGTTTTTATTGCGTTTCTATTTCTGGCTAATTGCCTGCATTTTGTTCTGCATGTAAGCAGAGCATTATCACAAAAGATGGAATTTGTTCTTAAAACTGTATTATCATCAGGCAGCATCCGCACGTCTGACATTATGAATCATCTAATCATGGATGTATGCAGTAGTGTACCCTTCAGACTGTCAAGACCGTGTCAGCAAAGTGACACCATTAACTGCACAAGACTAACTTTCCAGTGCGAGGTTTATCGTCTTGATTATTATGACATTTGAAGTACTCATCTAAATACTTTCGAAAGGTTTCGAGACTTGTCGCCTCAATCACCATCGCATGGCTTGTTTTCCAGACCTCCACCAAGCTCTTGATGAAAACATTATGCTGAACACCCTGCATGGCATTTTAACTGACACTCACCTCCTTGGTTTTGATTTTCCAAGAAAGAAGAACACTTTTTCTTTATCTATCCTGTCCATGCCTACAGCAATGCGGCGGCACTGTGGTGCAGTGGTTAGCACTGCTGCCTCTCAATGCGAGAAACCCACGTTCTATTCCAGCCTCGGTGGACTGTCTGTGCGGTGGTTTGCAAATTCCCCGTGTCTGCGTGGTTTTCCTCCAAGAGTATGCATGCCTGGTGAACTGGCCAAGCGAAATTACCCAGATGTGCATTTGTCAAAGGGAAATGGGTCTGGGTGAGTTACTCGTCGGAGGGTTGGTGTGGACTTATTGAGCCGAATGGCCTGTTTCCACAGTGTAGGGAATCTAATCTAACAAACCATTAGCCCACAATACTTTCTGCTCCACAATGAAACGTTCTCTTCATGGCTGAAATGTACAATTCCAACATCTTTACTGATCTCATCCCCTGCAATTCAACCACAAAATTTCTATCATATGAGGAACATAACTATTGCCAGTAGTCCAGCTATGGCCGAAATAATGTCCTTTACAGGCAACATAACCTCCACTTTCTTAAAAGTGAAACTGAGGAAATTCCCTGAGGTGTGTTGTTTAACTGCAGCAATTGGTAAGATGAAGATACCTCTTATATTTGTAAGGGACTTGAAAACAAAGAACTACAGAGCTGAAAGAACAGAATCACACTAAAGCGTGGAATTATGAGAGAAAATCAGCAGATTTAGCTGCATCTGTGGGGAGAAACTAAACCTAATGGTTCGTGGTCAGTTACCATTCTCTGAAATGATAGCTGCTACGAAAAGATGGCACTTATGCTGATGACAGGGTTGGGTGGGAAGGATGGAAAGAGCGATCACAGACTGCGAAAGTTGTAGGGGGTCAATGGGGTTGTGGTTAGTTATGCTGAGATTAAGTAGCGGGATTTATGGTAGTGACGACAATGTGGGGATGACAACGCGTTGCTTGTGCTGAAAGCAAGCTCCCTGCTGACAGGTCGTGCACTTATAAGTCTAAGTATGAGTGACGGAAAAATATGTTCATGCTATGAAATTGTGGAAGGCAATATTAAGTTCTGAGGGGAGTTAGGTGTCTTGAGGCTACTGTATCTTGCAACAATATATTATTGGAAGGCGACTGGTATAGGCTTGTGTCTCAATTATCCTTTCATTGAGAGTTCCATCGAGGGAGCCATAAGTCTCTGAAAGGACTTTAACAAGTCAGTATTACAAAATACCCCGACACAGATAATGGTTTTCTTCACTTGTCCACAAGAGTCTTTCGAGGATTGCTGTGGGATGTCATGTAAATGGTCTCAGTGATGCCTCTATACAACAATGGAATATTTTTGTCCTATATACTTTGACCAGATGTTACCAAATTGCACTGGATCAGCCAAACGTTGAGTAGCTAAATGTCACCCCATCTCAATGATACCACAGATTGCCTACTCTGTTTTAAAGGAGCTTTGTGCTTCAACTGTCACATTGTAGCTGTTTGGGAATCAGCAGCAAATGAAGAAATCATGGCGTTTGCAATTTGTATCCCTAATGATGGCGAAGAAAATGCCAGTGCACTTTTATCTCTGACTGTAGAAAGTAGATCTCAAAGTAAATAATGTGCGGAAGCACAGAATAACTGGATGGGGAATTCACTTTCTCAGATCTGTCCCTTTGCTGAAATACATCTCAGCTCCATCGAAAAATGTGACTGAATAGGATCGTTCAGCTTTACATTATTTCAGAACATCTTCTGCTCATTGAGACTGTCCTAACAGAATGTAATACGACCGATAAGAGTTATCCTTTGCCGCACTAGCTATACAGCTTTGAATGTTGTCAAGAATCAATCGGTCAATCAAGGGACTTCTTAAATTTTGTGAGGTTTGCCACTTCCACTAACCTGCCCGCATTCCAGAACCCCATCACTCGCTGGACGACAGAGGTTTCTTTAAATACCCGCGAAACTGTAAACTTGTAAACTTACCTTGATACTTTAACTAACGTGATCCGATGCCTTCTGAATGAAAGACAGACCGTTTCCTGTCTCAGTTTGCGAAAAGTTTCAGGTGTCGTCGATGTTTTTTGCATGGTATTCCTGAAGAAGGGTTCGACCTGAAACGTTGATTTCTCCATTTCCTAACGCTGTTTGGTTTCCTGTATTCTTCCAACCTCCTGCATGTGGATCTTAAAGTTTGAGGACTCCGGATTTATATTCGGTGGTGTTTAGAATGATGAGTGGGACCAATTTAAAACACACAGAATACTGATCGGCCTGGACAGTTGGATGTTGGTAAGATATTTCCGTTGATAGGAGAGAATAGCCACAACAAGCTGTCCCAACTCCCATACTCAATGCACTGACCAACGAAAACACACATGACAAAAGGAAGACCTTTTCAGAACAGAGAAAAGAGAGTTACACGTCTCGGCCAGAGAGTGGTGAATCATGGACTGCATTGCAACAGAGAGCAGTGGAGGCCATGTCATTAAATATCTGTCATTGAGACAGATAGGTTCCTAAGTATCAAGGTGAGAGTAGAGCTGCAAAACCAATCGTTGTATCATCTTCAAACGTAGCCAGAATGCCCTCAGTTCCTACATCCAGATCATTGATGTGTAAAGTGAAAAGTTGACATCCCAAAACCGATCATTGTGGAACTCCACTGGTCACCGGCTCCCATCCTGAGAAGGACCCTTTTATCCCACTCTTGGTCTGGCAGCTAATCATATACCCATGCTTGTACCTGACCTCTAACACCAGTTGGTCTTTCTTCAGTCAACAACTTCCTGCGCAGTATCGCATCAGAAACCTTCTGGAAGTTCAGATAGATAACGTCCATTGGCTCTCCTTTGGCTAACTTGCTCGTTAGCATCAGAAACAAAGTATGCATGCCCACCATTTCCATACTCTATCAGCACAGATGAAAATGTGTTCAAAAAGTCATATTGTACACTTTAGGAGAAAGTGAGGATTGCAGACGCTGGAGATAAGAGTCGAAAAGTGTGGCACTAGTAAAGCACAGCAGGTCAGGCAGTATCTGAGGAACAGGAGTATCAACACTTTGGCATAAGTTTTTCATCACGCTGTGCTTTTCTAGCACCAAACTTTGCGATATTGTACACATTTTGTAGGCAAGCCAGAAGAGAAGGGTTGCGATGCTGAAGCTGTTTGAAACGTTGGTTAGGTTACAGCTGCCGTTTTATGCGTAGTTTTGGAATGTAAATTACAGGAGAAACTTAATATCAGTGTAGATGTGCAGAGGATGTTATCTGGAATTCAGTGTTGCAGATATTGTGCTCCATAGTGCAGAGCAGATTGAAGGGGGGCATGATTGATGTGTAAACAGATTATGAGGGGCATAGTTAGATTAGATAGGAAGTAACATTTCCCCGAGACGGAGTGACCAATAATCAGTGATCATCGATTTACGGTGAGCAGGGAAGGGTTTAGCTGAAAAGGTGAAAAAAATCTTTTCAGAAGATAGCCAATAAAAAAGATATTGTCTTTATATAGTGGCAGTTCCTTTTCCTGGCACTGGTACGATGGGCTGATAGACCTTTTCCTATGCTGATAGACCTCTTTGACGCGATGAGTTTAATAATGTTATTATTTAAGTAAAACAGTTTATCATGCTTGAGTTTGTAAATACTTTAAAGGAAAAATATCGTAGAGTGACGGCGTTATACAGCCCAGAAACAGACACTTCGGACAAACTTGTCCACTCCGACCAGATATCTTAAACCCGTCTCGTCCCATTTACCAGCCTTTGGCCCATATTTCTCTAAACACTTCTTATCCATGTACACCTCCAAATGACTTTTTAACTTCTTAATGGTACCCCTTCAAGATATCCGCTGTCAGCTTGTTCCATGCACACGCCATCCTCTGCATGATAAAATTGTCCCACAAGACACTTTTAAGTCATTCCTCTCTCAGCTGAAACCTTTGGTTTCTCGTTTTTGACTCAATTATCATTGGAAAATCACCTTCGCTATTCACTCAATCCACCTAATCATTAATGTATTGCCGTTTATATGGTCATTCCTCAGTCTCTGTAGTTCCAGGGGTAACAAAAAGCTCCAGCCTATTCACCCTGTCCTTATGTCCCTAACCTTCAATCTCGACAACATGTTTTTCTGAGTTATTTGCATTTTAACAACTCCTTTAACAGGGAGACAAGAATTGAATGCAGTGCTCTGATAATGCCTTAACAACGTTCTGTACAGCCACAACAAGCTGTCCCAACTCCCATACTCAATGCACTGACCAACGAAAACACACATGACAAATACCTTCTTCACCACCTAACTGTGTTGCACTTCTGTGAAATACGAGCCTGCACCCCAAGATCCCTTTGTTTGACAGCACTCACTAAGGCAATACCATTAACCCTGGTTTGCCTTACCAAAATGCAACACGTTATATTTAAAAATTAAACTCAATCTGCCAATCCGAGGCTCACTAGTCCATGTGATCAATGTAGGGATGTACTCTGAAGTAACGTTTTTCACTGTCTACTGTACCAGCAATTTTGGCGCCATTTGCAAATTTATTAACCAGATGTCTTATATTGACATCCAAATCATTAAGACGAATGGTGAAAACCAGTGCATCCAGCAGCGATCCTTGTGCATGCATCCGGTAACATGTCCAGTCTGATAAACAATACCCAACAAGCACCCTCTGTCTCCAATCTTTAAGGAAATTCTGTATTCAGTTGGCTTGCTCCCACTAGATTCTATGTGATCGAACCGTCCCAACAAGTCAACCATGTGGAACTTTGCCGAAGGCTGATCAACCTGTAAAAGTTTAAGGCTTGAAAGTTTCAGACTGATAAGAGAATGTCCCGCTACACGTGATCCACGCACTAACCGTTGCACATTCAAAGCCACATGCACCACTTAATTGGGCAATGAAACCATTCATAGAATCCCTTCAGTGTTGAAAAACGCCATTCGGCCATTTCAGTCCACACTGACCCTCGAAAGAGCATTCATCCCAGGTCCACTCTGCCCCCGTAACCCTGCATTTCCTATGGCTAATACACTTAGCATACACACCCCTGGGCACAATGGGAAAATTAGCATGGTCAATGGACCTAAACGTCCCATCTTTGAACTTTGGGAGGAAACGCACGCACACACAGGGAGAACGTGCCAAGTTGTCGTCCGAGGGTGCTGTGAGGCAACAGTGCTAACCACTGAAGCACCACAGTAGCCCCATTAAGCAAGTGCACAATATATTGGGCAATTAGTTTATCTGGGCTTGGATCTCTTTGGCTCTGTCCGTTTTCCTTTACGTTACTTCATTTTTCTCTATCTGTGTATTTTTTCCTCTAACTTACATCTTTAGGTGAGATGATTCAGTGACTATGGTGGTGACAAGGTGAGCATAGCACAGACTCTTGATGGATGCATCAGAGACGAGGTTGAGTTCCTACTGGCTTCTGTATCCTGGAGGTGGGCCCAGCGCTCACTGATTTTTGCTCCTGTGAAACGAGTTCGGATTTGCTCTGATGTGTGCGTCCAATGCAAACTAACTGAGATGGTGGCAGAGATGAGAGTCGCCCCAGCACGAGACCGAGCGGCAATGAAGGTGGCTGCATTTTCAAAGTCGGCTGAGAGCGAACTGTTGGTGGTGGTGGAGTCGAGTTGGTGCTGATGCAGGATACAGCAAGGACTCGTGCTAGCAACCGGGGCGAACGGTCTCGGGGCTGCTGCTACAGTCCGATGGTGGAACACTTAACATGATATAAGTGTTCCTTCATTAAGTGTCTTCCTTCATTAAGTGTCTTTCTTTGATTGATTTTTCTCTGCTTAAAGATAGGGCCGGTGCATATCAACGAGGTAAAAACAATGACTGCAGATGCTGGAAACCTGCACATCCACTAATATCATTTATTGTATCTGTTGCTCCCGATGCGGTCTCCTCTACATTGGGGAGACTGGGCGCCTCCGAGCAGAGTGGTTTAGGGAACATCTCCGAGACAGCCGCACCAATCAACCAAACCGCCCCGTGGCCCAACATTTCAACTCCCCCTCCCACTCTGCCGAGGCTATGGAGGTCTTGGGCCTCCTTCACCGGCGCTCCTCACCACCAGACGCCTGGAGGAAGAACGCCTCATCTTCCGCCTCGGAACACTTCAACCCCAGGGCATCAATGTGGACTTCAACAGCTTCCTCATTTCCCATTTCCCCCAACTCATCCTAGTTTCAAACTTCAAGCTCCGCACTGTCCCCTTGACGGGTCCGGACTTGTCCGACCTACCTAGCTCCTTTTCCACCTATCCACGCCACCCTCTACTCCCTGACCTATCACCTTCATCTCCTCCCGCACTCACCTATTGTACTGTATGCTACTTTCTCCCCACCCCTACCCTCCTCTAGCTTATCTCTCCACGCTTCAGGCACTCTGCCTTTATTCCTGATGAAGGGCTTTTGCCCGAAACGTCGATTTTGCTGATCGTCGGATGCTGCCTGAATTGCTGTGCTCTTCCAGCACCACTGATCCAGAACCCGGTGCATATCAATGCTATACAACACTCCATAAAATATTTTATGCAATTCTAATTGTGCAGCAAATAGGTCAATCATTTAGAATTGACATGCTGCGGTATACCAATGACAGAGAGTGACGTGAGTAGTAGAATAAATAGCGCTGCTACAAAAGGATTGATCAGTTTTTTTTTAATTCTGTAGCGAGTAATTAACCTTCCGATACCAATAGCGTTGTTCAGTATCTACAAGGCAGTTATCAGCTGTGGGATGGTACGCACTTACTTTACTAGCTCCAAACTAAGTATATTATTAAAAACAAACACAATAAGTAACACCTCACCTAGTGTACCGAAAATGATGAAAGAATATTACAAATTTTCCGTATTTGTATTACTGCAGCTTGTGCCATCTTCTCTGAAGGTGCCTTCTGACTGTTGATACACACGGTTTTACACGTTCAAAGACATTTCGTACTTATACAAGAACTGGAACTTCGAAGTTCATTTTAGTTATGTCGTTCTTCACATCGCTCAAGTTCATTGAACGCAAAAAGACACAAACAGAACAACAAATTAAATAGTTTAAGTTTACTTCAAAATAAGTAAGCGAACACAACATAATTTGAAACGCATTTCCAGACATTTCGACAATGTTTGTTGCTTTTTGCAAAAAAAATACTTTTCGCAGCAATTTAGCATTTTCTTAAAGCCATCTCTGAAACTTTAATTTTCTGATCTGTTAGGCATTAGTAACAATCTCAAATGTTTGACTACCTTTCTGCAGCCTCTGTTCCTGACAGGAATGATTGAGGCTTTTGTCACTGTTGCTTACTTCTCTGCTTTTGGTTCAGGGTTGTTCATCGTTCCCTGTTATTGATTCCCTGGTGTTTTCCCACATAAGGCCGTTATGTTTACCCAACCCTTTTTCTGGACAGCACTGACACAAGAACGTACTGATATGACTTTTCTGCAGTCGAACTAATTTCAATTTCTTATTTGAAATGAACATGAAGAGAGTGAAGAAAACGAAGGTTTCACATTACTCAATAAATCAAAAAAAGTCAAAGCTGCTTCAAGTGATGGAACAGAATAAGAAAAGTGTATCCTAATCATTGGGAACGTGGGGATTATATATTCCAAACAGGACAGTAACAAGACTTTTGGTCAGCCTTAGCAAGTCATGAACAGATGGAAGGTAAATTGACTAGATAAATAGCACATTATCACACACTGTCGCCAACTCAACAATGCACAACACACAACCCATCATACTCATCGTCAAAATGCAACAACTTATAATCACCACCACATCACAAACTCATCTACAAAAGCTGGAAATCCCTCCCGTCACCAACAAAACGCAGCCTCCACAAATAGAACATAGAACATAGAATAATACAGCGTAGAGCAGGCCCTCCAGTCCTCGATGATGCGCCAACCTGTGAACTATTCTCAGCTCGTCCACCTACACTATCCTATCATCATCCATTTGCTTATCCAAGCGTTGTGCAAAACTCCATAATGTGGCTGAGTTAACTACATTGGCAGGTAGGGCATTTCACGCCCTTACCATTCTCTGAGTAAAGAGCCTGCCTCTGACATCTGTCTTAAATCTATCATCCCTTAATTTGTAGCTATGACCCCTTGCATAAGCTGACGTCATCATCCTAGGAAAAAGACCTTCGCTGCCTACCCTATCTAATCCTCTTATCATCTTGTATGTTTCTATCAAATCCCCTCGTAGCCTGCTTCTTTCCAATGAGAACAGACCTAAGTCTCTCAGCCTTCCCTCATAAGGCCGTCCTCCAGAACAGGTAATATCCTCGCAACACTCCTCTGCACCTTTTCCAATACTTCCACGTCCTTCACGAAATATAGCGACCAGAACAGTACACATTATTCTAAGTGTGGCCGCATTAGCTTTTTGTATAGTTGCAGCATTATATTGCGGCTTCGGAACTCATTTCTACTACCAATGACACCTAACACAAAGTATGCCTTCTTAACAGCACTATCAACCTGTGAGGCAACTTTCAGGGATCAATGTACATGGATTACAAGATCCTTCAGCACATCCACACTACCAACAATCTTTCCACTGACCCAGTACTCTGCCTTCCTTTTATTCTTCCCAATGAGCATCACATCACATTTAGCTGCATTGAACTCCATTTGCCACCTCTCAGGCCTATTTTGCAGTTTATCCAAGTCCCCCTGAAACCTGTAATATTCTTCCAAACTGTCCACTACTCCACCGACTTTAGTGTCATCTGCAAATTTAGTAATCCAACCACCTATGCTCTGTCCAAGTCATTTATAAAAATGACAAACAGCAGTGCGCCCAAAACAGATCCTTGTGGCATCCCACTAGTAACCGGACTCCAAACTGAATATTTTCCATCAACCACCACTCGCTGCCTTCTTTCAGAAAGTCAGGTTCTAATCCAAACTGCGAAATCACCCTCAGTATGTGCTTCTGCATTTTCTCCAACAGCCTACCATGTGGAACCTTATCAAAGGCTTTAGTAAAGTCTATGTAAACCACGTCAACTGCCCTAACCTCATCTCCATGCTTGGTCATCTTCTCAACAAAACTCAATGTGGTTTGTGAGACACGACCTGCCATTGACGAAACCATATATCTCTTATAATCCTTTCCAAAACGCTTCCAACAACAGAGGTAAGGCTCAGAAGTAAATCTCCATTCCTAATCATAATCCTCTTCTCAGACACTCCATGAAAGCTAGCTCAACAAGCTTCAGTAACACATCACGGAGGTCTTCAATCTCTCAGTCATGGTTTTTCAGAATGTTATGGTAGGAATACAGCTGGGTGATGGTCTTGGGAACGTCCTGTTGTTTCCTGTCATTTTTTAGTGTAAAAGTGACCCAATGTCAGAAAGAGGACCCAGGAGTATGAAGGTTGTATCACACGGTGCACAGGGTCTCGTTCCCCTCCACGTGTTGGAAAACAGCTGCTGCCACTTTCTAACCCTCAATGAACCTGTTGGAATATTCCTTCTGTTCATCGCTAACGCATCCCAGAATTTCAGTCCAGACACTGATCTCAGCATTTTCCAGTGAATAGAATCCAGCAGCGGGAAAGCTGCTCACAAGCACTGAACATCCTGGGGGCAGCTTCTGCTGGATTAAACTGCACACAAAATCAGATGCTGCACACAAGCGATCAGATCGGGTACATGGCATGAGGTTCTGTATTTCTCCGACTATAAGCAAAATCAATGCTTCGTTTAAATTCATCCAAACCATTGGATATAAACAGTGTGTTATTTTTTTACAGATTTCTCCAAGAACATTCCCAAAGCGAGGCTACTGATCCAGTACCAGGCTTTTCAGGTTTATTCGATATTTCGTTGCGTTTAAACCTTGGATTGAAAAGTGGAAACAAACAAAAACTGTGGGTTTATTTTTCCAGTCGTCCAGTCAGAAACAATTTTTTGCCCAATTGTAGTTTTCAAATCGCTGGTATTCCATTCACTGCTATTGATCTCCCAGACTTAGATTTTGTGCGAGAAAAGTCGCTACCAAACAATTGATCACCTCCGATTTCTTTTTTTCTCTAGTTAATGACAGATATCTTTCTCTCCCTGCTTTTCAAGATCTCGGCTATTTGCCAGCAGTTATGTTCGACAAGTGTCCACTCTCGGACAGTAAAAATGATCGCTAATTCAGAATGTCGATCAATCAACTGGAAAATCCTCACTTTCTCCTTTATTAGGATAATGCTGTCTCTAAGTGTTTCAGCTTGGACACACAGCATCTCCCTCTGTTCCAGCTGAACATTTTCAATTAGAACGGATAGACAGTGGTTCTCAAAGTTACTTATAGAAACGTCGAATAAAAATAAATTAAAGTCTCAATCAGCTTTCATTTGACAACGAAACTTGGCATTGAGTGCACAGCTTCAATATAAGTTGGTGTAGAAACCAAACATCTTCATGAACTTGCAACTTGAAAGTGAAGTACATTTGAAAATAAAATCAATTCTTCCAATTTTGGTATGACTGAGCATGGAAATTTCTACAAAAACGTTACTGTCCCTATAATCGTTAATAAATTATTACATTAGAAAAGAATTACAATGCATTACAATAACGTTCCAGTTTCCATTGAATGAACACTAAAGAAATATGGTTCATAAAAGAATTCTAACGTAAGTGGACGTTACATCATGAAGGAAGACTCAATAGGCCAGGAATCATCTGAAACCAGGAGAAATAAGGGAGAGTTTCACATATTAACGCTATTTCAAATCATGAATATTATTAGTGCACCGATGAGATGGCGAGTGGAGATGCATTGACCTTCATTTCGAAACAGAGGTGGTTAGAAATCAAACGATAGACAATGCAGGTGAAACACCTTTACCCAAGAGTGAGTTAGAATTTCTATTTTACTACGTATGGAATTGTTCAGATGAATACATGAATGACAGCTGGCTAAACGGGAAGATTCTAGCTTCCTGGGACGTGCTGCTGAACGAAGTGATGTTGGAGAGCAGTTTCTTCGATCCTTGAAAGAAGAGTGGCAGGTAGATAAGATATTGAAGAAGGCGCTCTGTATGTTCGTCTTTATTGGTCAGTGCAATGAATATAGGAATTGGGAGGTCATGTTGCGGCTGTACAGGACGTTGAGTATGCCACTTTTAGGATACTGCGTGCAATTATGGTCTCCCTGCTATAGGAAGGATGTTGTGAAACTTGAAAGAGTTCAGAAAAAGATTTACAAGGATGTTGCTAGGAATGGTGGGTCTGTGCTATCGGGAGTCATGGAAGAGACTGGGGCGGTTTTCCCTGGAATGGCGGAGGTTGAAGGATGACCATGTGGAGGTTTATAAAATCATGAGAGGCATGGATGGGATAAATGAGCAAGGTATTTTCCCTGGGGTGGGGCAATCCAGATATAGAGGACATAGAGTTGAGGCGAGATGGGAAGAATTTAAAAAGGACATCAGAGGTACATCGTTTCAAGCAGAGGGTCGTGCATGTATAGAATGAGCTGCCAGAGGAGGTGGTGGAGGCTGGTACAATTACAGCATTTAATAAACATCTGAACGGGAATCTGAATAGAAAGGGTTGAGAGGGATATGGGTTCAAATGCTGTCAAATGGGACGAGATTTATTCAGGATAACTAGTCAACATGGCTGAGTTAGACTGAAGTGTCTGTGTCTGTGCTGTATATCTGTATGGCTCAAATACAGGTACACGAAGAAATTTTGAGCTGAATCACCAACTTCCATGGAGAAACAAAATGCCAATTCAAGAAGTCCATAACCTAGTGGTATTATCGCTAGACTATTAACCTCGAAACTCAGCTGATGTTGTGGGAATCTGGATTCATATCCCACCATGGCAAATGGCGAATTTTGAATTCAATAACGAACCTGGAATTGAGAGACGATTGACAAAGATGAATCCGTTGTAGAAATTTGAAAAAAAAACCTCATCCTTTACGAAAGGAAATCTGTCATCCTCACCTGGTCTGTTCTGCATGTAACTGCAGACCCACAACAGTGTTGTTGACACTTAACGAAACCTCTGGGCAAATACGGATGCGCAATAAATGCTGGCCTGGCTAGAGACATTCACATTCTGTAAGAGAATAAAAGAAAATTGTTGCGATTCACGATTTTGACATCCCTACCCTTTATCCAAAGGGCAGGACCAAATACGTCTGACTCAAAGTTTTGTCACTTTGAAATGGCAGATAAACAGAAATATGTTTTTTTATATATATGAGGATCCTGCCAAAATGTGCAGAGAGTTACACAAGTTATTGAGATTCTCTGTCTAAAATTCAGACACAACAATGATCAGCGGGTTCATAACTGGAATTATTGGATATGGAAAATGTAAAGATTTGAGGTAGAGGTGCAATCCCTCTAGCATTGATTTGCTGAATTGTGCTCGCATAGAGCAATGTTTTGCTTGCTATTTTAAGATTCAAGCATTCATGTTTCTAGCTTTCTTTTGTTTTTTAACTTTTATGTAACAAACTTAATTGCTGTTCTTAATATGATGAGAGGTGCCTTTAAGGTGGAATTGATCTCCTGTGTTATTTGAACAGGTGTGCTGAAATCCTGGTACTTCATTTGAATGGTTTTAAGATCTCAATACCAGTCTGTTCCTCAGCATGTTTACATATTGATGTGGAAGGTGCAAGTATTCCTATTTTTCTCAACCCCCTTCACTGTCCGAGACTTTCAATAGTCTTTGCAGATGATTGACAGCTTTCTTTACCCTTTAGCTACTGCACACGCTGCTCATAATGCAGTGTCCTCTGCAATGGAAAGAAAAAACAGACTGGGTGACCACTTTATACTTTACACTGACTTAATTGCAAGCATGAACGGCAACTCTATTTCTCTCTCTACCACACCATTAAGCATTTCCAACATATTGCGTTTTTATTTCAAACGTCCTCCTCTCACCATATGAAATTCTTATTCAGCAGAGATCATGTATGAAGATATAGAAAAGATAATGCCAGTTAACCTGTTTTGATTCTGTAAGTTACAGTCACAATATTTGAAGGTGAGGACGCAGAAGACAAAACGTAACAAAAGCTCTTCAAAATGAAGTAATATGATTTCCAGAATTAAAGACCGTCAAACCACTGCATGTACAATAAAAATCTGATGCATTTGATTCATAAATGAGCTGTACCCTTTTAGCAGCAACAGAGTAATCCCAATGAATATAATTCAGTTCTAATTGTAATTAGCACCAAACAGAGGCATAAGTCTTATCCCGCACTGAAAATACTCGTCATCCATGATTGATGATTTCCTATCAGTTTTCTGTAGCAACCCACCATGGAATTTGAAACCATATTCGTAGAACGACAGTGAAATAGTTCCAAATATGACACCGTCCTGAGGAAGAGTTACTCGATCCAAATCCTTAACTCTGATTCGCTCATGTTGCCAGACCTGCTGGGCTTTGCCAGGAGCTTCTACGTTGAACCACGTTTGCTGTGTCGCTTCACGTAGTTGAATGGTCAAATACGTTAGATTTAAAATTGATTTTGTACCGAGTCACGGGTTTGAATTCCACTGCTACCAATTCTCTTGCTGGTGTACCAAGGACGGTGACCGTGAAATGGCTGGGCAATTTCAACCCTGCAATGTTTTACTTTCTTCTGGGTCTTTGCGGCTCATCAGGCGTCTGGCATTCTCGGTGATGCAATTCGGAAAGTTAAGGACAAGAGTCTGAGATCTCCAGCTGTCCAACGGCCCTTCAGATCCCCGCTGTCATCGTGCTTTAAGCGATTTTACATGACATGTTCACGCTTGTCTCTATTTCTCAATTGGTCAGTATTCATCAAACAACTGGACGTTTAGTGGTTCTAAATCACCAAGGAACTGAGCTTCAGTTATTTCACGTAATTCGATTACACTAACTAGGTACTGACATTTATTTGACAAATACCTGTGAAGTGATTGGATACAAACACCTTCAATAGCTCTAGGGTCCCCCTGTTCTGCACGGAGTGAACTAGAGTAAAACTGCAGGATGTAACCGCAGCTCCCTCCAATCCAATGCTGCCAACAGAAACGGACAACTGCAGCTTCAATGGGCAGCTTCCTGCACAGCCCTGTGACATAATGTATTCCTCATGAATGGCTTTTTTGTGTGAAAGCTGCAACGATCCCTTTCAATTTGGCAACGGCTGGAACAGATTCATCTTATCCTTTGAACCTTTTGTCTTAACCAAAATCCGGTCTCCTAATCAGAAGATGTAGAGGTGAAATGCACATTGAAGAGACCTGAAAAGTGAGCAAAACTACCTGACACAGAACAAAGTGATCTAAACAAAGTAACAAATGGAACATTTGGTCGAAAGGATAGCCGTAGCTCAGTTGCCATGAGACAAAAACAAATTTCAAATTCGGCCAATCAGTTTAAATTATGCCCCAAGATATGAAATTGAACTTAGTGTTTTGATGACATTTAAACCAATGAAGCAATCCGATGTTTTGGGGTATAAATATCAGACATTTTGAACAGTTAGACAGAGCAGCAAAGATAACTGCCAAAAGACCAACAGATGTCGGCTGCTCGTCAGAGCTCTCTGACCAATACCTGTCTGGTGAAGGAGTATTCACGGAAACAAAAAAAAAACATCTAAACCGACCTGGAGAGAGATTCTACACTGGAATACCGACATTAGACACTCGGCAAAGATGAGTGTGATCTTAAAGCGTGCTTTTTAAATACATATTAATTGGGATTTTTATTGGACCAGCATTGTAGAGAGGGAGGTAAAAGTTAAGTTTCAGAAAAAGAAGTTGTCAATAGTTATTTGTGAACGTTCTCTGTTTGATTTAAAGAATAACCTTTGAAATGTTTACTTTAAATAATTTCTTTGGCGACATTTCGTTGCCTCTCGAAGTTTAACAGATTGCAGCACTGGGTGAATCTTTTTCTGTGTTTATGGTTTAAATTAGCAGAGGGTTTTACCCCGTTTGGGGGTTCTTCCGGGATTTAAACAGTTATGGGGCTCATTGCCAGAATTTGAACAGGCTGGGTTTTGGATTCGCGTTTTGAAAATGTTTAGACAGATGCAATTTAAGGTTTGGGCAGATTTGAATTGATTTTGGGTACGAGAAAACCCCAGAGATTAAGCACTTGCAGGTTAGTGTGCCAGATCTTTAAATAAAGCATCGGTGTGATGATTTGTTTAATTTCGATGAGTTGTAGTTGATTAAAGTAAAAGTGAGAGAAATTGTTCTTAAAATTGGTAAAAAGATTCTGAGATTTGAAGGTTCTGAATTTTGCCAAGAAAACTTAGAACGAAATATAAAGGTCATACTTTCATAAATAGCAAAGAAGTTAGATGTGGGTTTAATGAAGGACAAAAGTAAAGCTGAAATTGTAAGGAAATTGCTCAAGCACTTAAGTTTGTTTGAAAAATAGACAAGTACAGCAGAGGTAGAAAAAAAACTTAAATTACAACGGAGTAAATTGGAGTTAGAAGATAAAAACAGCGAGTTAGAAAGAGAAAGACAGAGACAAGAAACGGAGAGAGAAAGAGAAAGAGAGCAAGAACACACAGAGAGAGAGAAACAGAGAGAGAGACAAGGTTCTCAGCTGAAACAAGTGCGAAAGTAGAAAGAGATAGAGAAAGAGAGAGAAAAGTAAGGGAGACGGAAGAAGAGAGATAAAAAGAGAGAGATTTTGAACTTCTGAATTTGCCACTTCGTCAGCAAAGTCAAGTTAACAGGATGGAGTTTCAAATAGAAGGTAATGACATGCACAAATATGTCAAAACACTGCCACATTTTGATGAAAAAGATGTTGAAGCCTTCTTTATTTCATTGAATAATTGCAAATGCAGATTTAGTGGTCCAAAGATTTATGGGTAATGCTAGTTCAGACTAAACTGGCAGGCTGAGCTAGTGAGGTATTTACCATGCAGTCAGATGAGGGGTCAAGAGATTATGAACAGGGGAATTAAGGTATTGTAAGTGCTTATCATTCGATACCAGAAACATAAAGACATTATTTCAGAATCGGAAAGAAGGAACAACGTTAGACATGTTATGTTCGAAATAATTAAACAGTCATTTGGTTGATGGATGCGTGCGTTAAAGATAGATAGGATCTTTGAGTCTCTAATAGAGATTATTCTGCTGGACGAGTTTAAAACATCACTTCCAGAGATGTTCAGAATTCACATGGAGGAACATAAAGTTCAGGAAGTGAGAAGAACGCAACCATTCCTGGCACATTTTTCATGACATGCACATTATAATGTTGTTCGGCTCAATAGTCCATTCTCGATTATGATATATTTCCTCAAGTGGATGCTGACCTTCTTCAAAAAATAATCAACTGACATTTTTCAATCCCATCCTCATCTTCCTGCGGAAATATAGATCAACTCTGATGTCAGGAGCATCGATGGCAATTTTAAAACGTTTGAAGAAATTTATGCAGCTAAAATTGGTTTGGTGGATAATATTGCTTTCAAATGGTCGAATACCTCCTGGCATTGTTCTGTCCAATGAAACTTGTGTTCTTCTTCAGCAAATGTGTTAATGGTGTCACTACAGTGTTGACATTTGGAACAAACTTCCGGTAGAATCCATTTAGTCTCAAGAATGAAAGCTTGTCTTTCTTCCAGCTTGGTCATGGAGATTGTTCGATGGTCTTCGTCTTTGTGTTCCATGTGGTCAACCATCCACAACCGATGTTATTTCCAAAGAACATCACCTCTGCGTGAATTCAGTATTTTTTCTGGTTATTACCAATTTTGCTTCTCGAGTCGTTCAAAGAGCGTTGCAAAGTCTACCATGTGATTTTTTCAGGATTTAGGAAAGGTCACTACATCGTTCAAATAGACTGCACAGTCTGTTAACCCAGCCAAAACTCTGTTCGTGAGTCTTTGGAATGTGACGGGCGTTTTTTTTTCATTCCAAAGGGCTTTCTTTAAATTAATATCGGCCATTTGGGATTGCTAACTCAACAATTTCTTTCGCAGTCACTGATCCAACTTAGCTATGCAACTGGCTTTCTGACTTTCTCGATACCGTTCTCCAATCTCGAAATTGGAAATGAGTCCAATTTTGGAAGGGCCTTGACCTTCTGATAATCCACGTAAAATCGTTGATTACTGTCCAGTTTGGTAACTACGACGATCGGTGACCACTACTCACTCTGGTTTGGTTGGATGATATCATCATAAAACATGGCCTCCAACTCCTTATCGACATGTCTTACTTTGAAATGATTAATCCAATAGGGGTTTTGTTTTATCAGAGCAGTATTCCATACAGCGACTTCATGGACAATAACATTAGTCCCCCCCATTTGATACTGACATATGTTCTTATACTGCAGTAACACACATTTCAATTGTATTCTAAGCACATGCGACAGATAGTTTACAAACCTCTCCCACTTTGAAGGACTTATTAATTTTAATCTATTTTGAGGCATATCAAAATCCACACCATCTGTGTTTGATTCCTCACTCTGTGGAGCAGTTACTAGCACCTGTTTTCTCCAGCTCTTTCTCGCTACTTCAATAGAGTTTCAAAATATACACATGGCATACCTTTTCTAACTGGCATCTTTACTGCATATTTCACTTTAATTAACGTTTTCTTAATTTTACATAGACCACTAAACCTGGTTTGAAGGGATTTCGTGTCACTGGTAACATTACTAACACGTCATCACCTCCTGAAAACATTCCAATCTCAGAGCTTTCATCTGGCACCTGCGTCATTCTATGCTGTGCCCTCTTTAGATGTTCGTTCGCTACCTAACTTATGGGATTTAATCTCTCCCTAACCTCTGATACATAATCTCGGTGTGAGAACCCAGACTTTTCTTTTGTCAGTTTTTCTTTAATTAATTTCCAAGGGCCTCTCACTTCATGCCCAAATATTAACTCGAAAGGAGTGAACTGCGTAGATTCGTTTGGGGCATCTCAAATGGCAGAAAGTACGAATGGGATGCCTTTGTCCCAGTTATTCGGGTACTCCTGAAAACACGCACTCAACATGGTCTCAAGGTCTGATCCTATCTTTTCCAACTCTCCGTCGTCCTGTGTAAGGTCAGGTTGGGGTGTCCATTCAGGACTGGGGAAGTAACCACGGCAGTGATTGACAGCGTGTCACTTCCAGTAATACAATTTGTTCTTGGGGATGATTTAGCGTGATACAAGATGGGACTGACACCCACTCTTGTAGAGAAACACCATTAACACCAGTTAACTGAGGAGTTCCACGAAAAATACCCTGGAAATTTCCCAGACTGTTTAGTAACCCGGTCCCACAATCATAAGTTACAGAACGAAGCAAAAGCTGAAGCGAAAGATGAAGAACTTTGGGTTCAGTTATCCCACACCCTGTTTGAAATGATGGTGCAGGAAAAATCTGAACAGGCAGAGCTTCAGGCAGAAGTGCTCAGTCCTGAAAGGGTAATGGATTTACAATAGAAAGACGAGACAATAAAAGATACAAATGTTGATGCATACTCCGAAAAGGAGGCAGATAGTATCCTTGAGGGCTATTATCTTAAAGATAGAACCCCAAGACGAAAATTGAGTCCACAGCAGGTTACTGCAAAGGATACATGGGCAGAAGGGTGCCAGAATGTGTTGCTGGTAGCATACAGGCAGGAAGTGTTATGGGTAGTACATGAACTACAAGGAGGATGTCACCTAGGTGTAAGAAAGGCTCACTTTGAGGGACAAAAACATTTCTATTGGCCTGGAATGGACAGGGATGCGGTTATCTTTTGTCATAAATGCAATATATGCCAAACGTTATCTAAGCCACAGACAGTAATAAAATCAATACCTTTGTTGCCAGTTCCCTCATTGAAAGAACCTTTCATGAGGGTTATAATTGATTGAGTATGTTCTAAACTAAAACTGAGAATGGGTATTTGATGATTATATTGGTTGTGGCTACTAGATTTCGGAAGGCAATTCCATTTCGGATTATTAAGGCAGAATGGTTAAGAGAAGTTAATAGCTTCCTTCGTGTGGTATGGGCTACCCTGAGAAATTCAATCAGACCAAGGGTCTATTTTTACTGATAGGCTGTTTAAGGAATCATGAATAGTTGAGGCATACAGCACTTTAAATCAATTGTGTTATATCCTGAATCCCAGGGAACTTTAGAAAGGAGGCATCAGTTCTTGCAGACCACGATAAGATCTTAATGATAAATTACCTGAATGACTGGGATACTGGTGTCCAATTCGTATTGTTTACCATTAGAGATGCCCAAACAAATCTACTCAATTTACTCCCTTTGAGTTAGTATTAGGTCATGAAGTCAGAGGCCCTTTGGAATTAATTCAAGAGAAATTGTCAAGGCAAAAGTCGGAGATCTCACATGTGGATTATGTGTCAGATGTGAGGGGGAGATTATGTTAAGTAGATTTTCAGCCAAACAGTAGCTTAAAAAGGCACAGCATAGAATGATAAAAACTGGCAGATAAAAAACTAAAATTTGAACGTCTTCCCGAGGGGATGGCGTATTAGTATTGTTATCGAGGGACAGGATCCCTTCAAAACCAGATGAATGGTCCCCATAAAATTGAGAAAAGGTTGAGTCAGGTGTACTATCCAGTAAAGATGCCAGATGGGGGAGACAACCTATCCAGTATGTAATGTTAACAATTGAAACCATATTATACTGGAGAGAAAGAACTGGAGAAACTGGTGTTAGTTACTGTCCGGCAGAGTGAGGAATCAATTTCAGATGATGTGGATTTTAATGTCCCTCAAAATAAATTTTAAAGTAAAGAGGTCTTGAAGGAGTGCGGTAGGTCGTAATCTACCTGCCGCAGGAACACAGAACGCTGCTGGAAGAATTATTACTGCAGTAGATGGTCGTATTTTACAACCAGATGGGGAGGATGAATGCTATTGTTATTGAAGTACATGCAGGAAATGCTGCTCCAATAAAACAACACCCCTGTCAGCTTAGTCCTTTCAATGCCAGATAGGTCCAGAAGGAAGCAGACGCTATGCTCAAGGAGGATAACATTGAACCGAACCAGTCCGAGTTGAGTTCATCGATTGTCTTAGTTCCCAACATCGGCTGGAAATCAACGATGTTGCGTGGATTATTGGAAAGTCAATGCCGTTACAAAATCGGGCTCATATCCAATTCCTAGATTGGAGGACTGCATCGAGAAAGTCGGACAAGATAATTACATTAATAACTTGGAAAAACTGCTTGGTTGCTGTTAGGTACCTTTATCACAGACAGAGAAAAAAGTTCTGCATTTGTAACCCCAAATGGGATATTTCAATTTAAGCTGATACCCTTCGGAATGATGAACGCCCCCGCCACATTCCGAAGGCGCATGATCGGAGTTGTGGCTTGGGTAATAATCTTTTCAGTCTACTTTTACATTTTAGTGATCTTCAGTAGGTCCTCGAAAAATCACATGGTAGAGCAGGAAGCGCTCTTTGGATGACTATGTGAAGCAAAACTGTTAATAAACTTAAACAAAACTGAATTGTCCAAAGCAGAATTGATGTTCATGGTTCATAACGTCGGTTTTGGAAGGTTTACGCTATGGAATGAAAAGGCAAAGGCCGTTGAGGAATTTCCACGATCAACGTCGAAGAAATGTGTGCTTTCGTACTGAGGATTAAGCAGATTATCGAAGGCTTGTTCCAAATTTCATCAGTGCAGTGGCAGCATTAAACAATTTGCTGAAGAAGATCAAAAAAGTTTCGGTGGACAGACGAATGTGAGGAGGCATTTGGCCGTTTCAAAGCAATATTAACAAAAAAAAAGTTATAGCGACACCAAACCTTGCAAAAGCCTTCATAGTTGTCATCAATGTTAGTGACGTACGAATTGGTGTCGTACTGCTGCAGGAAGATGACAATGCGATTGAACTGCCAGTTGGTTACTTTTTGAAGAAACTTAACATCCACTTCACCAGCGAAGAGTAACTATAGAGTTTGATCCTGGTGTTACCAGTCTGAAGAAGGGGTTTGCACAAAAATGATACATAGAGACTGAGGAGCAGAGAGAATCTACTGAGGAAAAGCTACAAAGGACACGCGGTATAGCTGACTAGGTTCTGAAACTTTATTCTTGCCAATCGTAATAGGGTTTTTTTTTTTACTGGACCAGTATTGTAGAGGGGAAGGTGAAAGATAGGTGCAAGATAATGGAGATGTAAGTAGTTATTAGTTAATTATTCTCTGTTAGCATTTTTAAAAAAGTTTTTATTTTTTACTTTAAGTAGTGACTTTGGGGATAGTTCTTGGCCTCTCAAATTTTGACAGATTACAGCGAGGTGAATCGTTTCTTTGTTGCAGGTTTAAACTAGCAGAGGAGTTTTAACAGGCATTTTACTTATTGGAATAACATGCAACCAGATGTATACAATAGAACTGATAGGCCAGAAAGTACGTCAGGACTGGCGTTTTGGAGCAGTAAAGCCTGTTGAGCTTGCCCAGTCGGTTTCATGGCTTCTTTATTCGCTCTGTCGCCCTTCTAATCTGAAAACAGACTTACACGACTACGGGAAACGTGCGAACTTGCAGTGAAAAGTAAAACAGTAGAGGATCATATCTTTTATATTCGCTCAGATGATGTGGGTACATCTGGCTAAAACTGCATTAATTGCCAATTTCTAATTACTGAGATGGCAGTTAACAGTCAACCATATTGCAGATGGCCACCAGTCATATATAGGCCAGAGCAGAAAATGATGTTTGATTTTCTTCCCTCAAGGATATTAGGGAACTAAATAAGATTTTCTCCAGCATTCGATAATTGTTTCGTGGTTACCATCATACCCAAAAATCCAGATTATGTCAATTGTTATAATATTCCACCATTTACCATTGTGGGATTTAATCATTGTTAAATCCAGAACATGAACTAAGATTTGTTTCTAAGTTTAGTCTCCCCTCCACATTCTCCTGTCTATTTTCAAGGCAGAAAGAAAATGAAGTACCTTCAAAGGAGCACTCTGAACATACCCCAGTCGTAACCCTTAAAATATTCTGCACAATGCTGTCCTGAATATATGCACATTGTAATATTGAGCAACATTTGAAAACTGGAACTGCTGTCATTCTGAGAAGATAAATTGATGGAGAATTTTTTTAAAAAGTTATAGATTTTGGGCAGTTTTGCAACTGGACATCACGACCTGTTTTTCCAAATTCTGTCATATTTTCATAGATACAGGTAAGAAATTTGTTGTCATTATCGATCGATGCCTGGATGAATGACATTCCAATAATAAGCAACCTCTGGGATCTCCAGAGACTCCAGGGCAGAGCAACAGCACATCTATCAGTTTATGTATTTAAACTTTCCACCAGTGCAATGATTACAGTGCGTAGCATCAGTATACTTCACTGAGACAGCCATCAAACCCCCAACTTCGTTTCAAACCTTCTTCATTTAACAGTTGAACGAACCGGCACAGAAGATCCATGGGAAAATCACGATCTACATGTTTCACAACAGGTCAGAAACGGTATAATCTTTAAACTTCTTCAACATTTCTTGACTGTCAGTAAGTCAAATTTCAATAACACCCTTTTTGACAGCATTCTGTGTGTCTCTGGATCTCGTAGGCTAGAAGGGTCAAGGAATCAGATTTCCTCCAACTTCCAAGTAGTACCCAAGGCATTGCCACATACTTACATTCTCTCTAATGGAGCTCTGCAGAAATTTCAAAGTAAGTTATAAAAAGATATTGCATTCAATGTTCATTTGATATCTTGGATCAATGCGAGAGTCTTAACACAGTGGATGATCTTAGTCTTAAATTATAATAGACGTTTCGAACAATACGTAATATATCAGGAAGTAGAAGTGAATAATGTTTATCTCATTCTGTGATTCACTCATCGCAACCGACTGCTGCTGGCGCAGTCAGCATTCATTACTCGGTGTGAACTGTAATTCAGAAGGTTATAATATCTATGTGATGATCACTAGCCGTATTCTTCTCAGGAAATAAAGGATTATTCGAATAAAATGCAAACCATTAACTTTTTAACAGTTTGAGAAATGACTTGATGCAACTAAAGCGGACATAAATGCCTGAATGGTCAAACGCTCATGGTTAGTATTGTAGAGATAAAAGAGGGAGCTTTTCACACAGTAAGTACTTAGGCCATGTTATCTAGTGACTGGAAATGTTAATTAGGCAGGTTCAATGGCGTGTATTCAAGATAGCAATTGGTTGGTTACATGGATTGAAAAACTGTGAGGCAACGTGGAGTAGACTGGCACGAGGGATAGGATCGTTACTTGTTCCATCAGCTGATAAACCTACATCTGCTCCATGAATCGCCTATGATTCTGTGATCTAAGTGGGATTGGGATAAGTGCGTGAAACGCCATAAAATATACAGTTACAAGTTTAAACCTGTGAAATAGAACCATCATGAAGACAATGGACTGAACGGTTTATAACCATGCTGCAGAAACACTGAAACTGGCTTCTTTGGACACCGAATTTAATCAGATCCTGGTCTCCTTACAGCCTTGGTGCAAACAAGCACAAAAAAAGCTGAATTCCAGAGGTGAGTTGAATGTAACTGCCCTTGATATCAAGACCACTTTTGACTGAGTATGATATTAAGGAGAGCGAGAAAGACTCGAGTCTCTGCAATTCGGGATCAAGATGCTGTGGTTGGTGGCCTATCTTGCACAAAGGATATTAGTTGAGGTGAGTGTGGTCATTTAGTTAATCTCATCCCAGTCAGTTCTGTCAAGGAGTAAATCAGGTTAGTGTCATGGATTGCCGATATTCGCTGATGATTGCACGATATTCATTATTTTGGCCACTCCGCTGAGAGCAAAGCAGTCTCTGTCCAAATGCAACCAGACCTGGAGAAAAATGCAACACTACACTGACAAGAAGCAAACAGCATACACGCCTCACAATTTCCAGGAAATTATCATCTTCAATGGAGACTATACCTATCGTCCCTTGCTATTCAATATTGTTGCCATCAATGAATACCCCTACTGTCAATATTCACGGGGTTGTCATCTCCAACAAGAAAGAGACTAACCATTGCCCTCTTGACACTGAATGGTGTTACTATCACTGAATTTCTTCCACTATCAAAATCCCAGCATGATTGGATACTGAACTGGAAACGCCATATCGATACTGTGGTTGCAAAAGCAGGTAACAGGCTGGGAATTCTGCATAGAGTTACATACATCTGTGTGGTATGATTTTTTTTTTAGTTTCCATGTGAGGACAGCCAGCCTTGCTTTTACACAGCATTCGCCAGTCTTTTTCAGTTATTGTATATTCTGATTTTTTTATGTTCTGCATGAGATTGAAAAAAATATAATTACTTATATTCCATTCATTTCAGAATTTTAGCTCACCTAACCTGGATTTTCTTTTTTTTGCAGACTCCTGTTGTCCGAATCAACAATTGCCTCCCTATACCTTTTGAAATTGGCGTGAGCACAGACTGTTAAAAATGATGAGCTGGACCCTTCGACATTTCATTAGTTACAGATACAATCTGAAAATTACTCGTTTTTACTGAATCACTATTTCTCATCATGAACTAATTCTCCATCTGAACTAATGTGTCAATTCCATCATTGTATGCTCTTATAGTGTGCCAAAAATGGCAGGTAAATCAATGAGAAATATTTAACTGGTTTGAGGATAAGCACCATTAAGGCAGTTTCGTCCTTAGAAGTGATCAGGCACCAAACGAAGGAGATAATTGGAAAACTGTATTTTGAGATTATTATATTTCAACAAGTATGATCTTACTTATTCATAATTAAAGAGGCATTTCTGCCAAAGAACACATTGTGACATTTACCTTGTTTCGGAAGAAAGGTGTAAATACTGCCATTTGTTTGCAGCTCAGGCAGACAGCAGAATGTTATCACACTGTTAGCAACAGCAACGACTTCCATTGATATAAAAATGTTAATAAACCAGATCCTGAATTGCCTCATATATCAATTAAACACTTTCCACATTAAAATAGCTCGTGATTTGAATGTGTTCAATGCCAACAATGGGCAACATTGAATGAAAGCC
Organism: Chiloscyllium plagiosum; assembly: GCF_037043375.1. Lineage (NCBI taxonomy): Eukaryota > Metazoa > Chordata > Chondrichthyes > Orectolobiformes > Hemiscylliidae > Chiloscyllium > Chiloscyllium plagiosum. The sequence continues at coordinate 26,759,189 of NW_028270190.1, forward strand.
ATATAATTTTGAATTGTGCAGTGCTTGATCAGATTGTAAAACATCTGTTTGGCTGGAAATAGAACATTCTGGACGTCAGTATATTCTATACCTTTGAACTGTTGGGAAGATAAAAGAAATGGTAATTGTTTCATACATCAGAAACATGTCTAACATTCTTTTATGTTTAATTGAAACTGTTTTGACTATTAATGTTTTTAGTTCATGTCCTAATATGTTGCATTCATTAAAAAAAATCAGTTGCTAAACTAATAGCTATTTATTTTTCACTTGTGGATGAGGGCATCTTTTACTGACAGCATTTATTACCCATACCTAGTTTTCATTGAGACAGTGGTGATGACCTTCTTCAATCGCTGCAGTCCTTTTCAGTTTGTTTACCAACAAGGCCATTAGGAGAGAAATTCTAGAATTTTGAACCAGCGTCAGTCCAGGAGGAGCAATATTGTTTCCAAATCAGGATGGTAAGTGGCTTGGGAGGAGGGGCGGGGGGTGCAGAATGTACTTATGTTCCCATACACTTTCTGGGTTGATAACGTGCTATCTAAAGCGCGATAATGAATTTCTGTAGTGCACCTTATACACCTGCAAAACATTGGTGTTGGAGCAAGTGGATTCATATGGATGTAAAGCCAATGAAACTGGCTGTTTTGTTTTGAATGATTTTAGGTCTGCATTCATTCAGTCAATTGAGGAATATTCCATCACAATCCTGACTTATACATTGTAGGTAGTGGAATGCAGATGACACCTTCCATCACTTTCCTGATTTTCGAGAGCAGAATGATGGGGCAGTAATTGGCTGGGTTGGATTTATTCTGCTTTTACTGTACAGTACATAACTGGGCAATTTTCGATATCGCCGGGAAGATGCAAGTATTGTAACTGTACTGGAACAGAATGGCCAGGAGAGCAGAAGGTGCTGGAACAGCGTCTTCAGTACTATTGTCAGAATGTTGTGAGGGCTGTATCCTTTGCAGTATCCAGTGTCTCCAACCGTTTCTTGATATCACGTGGAGTGAATCAAATTGACTGAACACTGATATCTGCTGGGCACCAGTGAAGGAGGACGAGATGGATCGTCCACTCAGCTCTTGCGGCTGAGGTTTGCTCCAAAAGCGTCAGGCTGATTTTCTGCACTGTTGTACTAGGCTCTTCCATCATTCAGACATTTGTGATGTCTCGTCTTGCATTTTTTGTTTAGTTGTCCATCACCATTCACGTAAGAATGTGGAGGACTGCAAAGCTTAGATACAATCCATTGGATGTGTGATGTATCTGTCTATCACCTGTAACCCATTCTATGTGACAAACATGTAGTCCTGTTCGGTGGCTTCACCAGGTTTACACTTCATCTTCAGGTATGTCCTAGTGCTGGTACTGGCATGCCCTCCTGCACACGCTATTGAGTCAGATTTGATCCCCTGGCTTGGGTGCAATAGTTGAGTGGTTGATATTCTACGTCATGAGGTTCCAGTGGTTCCAGAGTTCTATGCTGATGCTACTAATGGCCCACAGCGTCTCATAAATGCCCAGTTTTGAGTTTTGAAATCTGTTTGAAGTCTTCCTCATTTAGCTTGTGATAGTGCCACACAACAGGATTGAGGTTATCCTCAGTGGGAAGGCGGGATATCAACTCCACAAGCACTGTGTGATAGTCACCTTTACAGATACTCTCATGGATGAATGTATCTGAAGTTAGCAGATTGGTAAGAATGAGGTCGAGCGATGTTTTCACAGATTAGTTCCCTCACCTCGCAACTGCAGAAACAGTCGAGCAACTGCGTCCATAAAGACTGTATCAGTTCGATCAGTAGAGCTGTTGCCGAGTCACTTGGTGTTTGACATTAAAATTCCGCGCCCAGAGCATTAGATAAACCCTTGCCATCTTCTGTACTTCCTCCAATTGTTGTTCAGCATGCAGGAGTACTCATTCATAAGCTGAGGGAGGACAGTACATGGTAATCAGCAGAAATGTTAATTGTCCATTCTTAACGTGAAGCCATGAGACTTCATGGGATCTGGTGTCTTTGTGGAGAACTGCCAGGGAAAACCCGTCTAGACTGTATACCACTGTGCCCCCATCACTGTTGATTGTGTCCTGCCTGTAGGGAAGAATTTATCCAAGGGTTATAATGGTGGTGCCTGGTGCATTGTCCGCAAGGTAATACTCCCTAAGTAAGTCTGTGTTAGGTTGTTGCTGACTCGTTTTTGAGATAACTCTCCCAAGTTTGGCACTCGACCCTAGATAGTAGTAATGAAGACTTTGCATCATCAACAGGGCTGTTTCTGCCATTGTCCTTTCCGGTGCCTCGCTTGATGCCAGATGATTTGGTCACTCTCATTCCTTTGAGATCTTGTAACAACTGGAAAAAGCCCTTCAGCCCAACTGGTCCAAACTGACCGCGCAAATTATATCCGATGAAACCCATTCCCCTATTCTATTGCTCTACATTTATCCCTGATCAAGGCACCTTACTTACACATCCCTGAACAGTATGAACAATTCAGATTGGCCAATTCACCGAACCTGCAAAGATTTGGATTGTGAGATGAAACTGGACCACCCAGATGAAACCCACATAGACGCGGGGAGAATGTGAATCCTCCACACGACAGTCGCCTAAGGGTGAAATCGAACCCGGGTCTGTGGCACTGTGAGGTAACAGTACGAACCACTGAGCGACTATGTCGCCCTGCCCGGACTTACTGACCTATACTATCCCACTCACCAAGTTTTGCTGTACTCACTGACCAGTTCACCTATCAAGCACTGTACTTCGTGACATACACTTTCCTTTTCACCGATCACCTCTGAACTAATTCATCTACATTGTCACGTTCACCAGTCATACGTGTACTCACGGACTTACACTACCCCATTCATCAATCACACCGTTACTCATTGATCTGTGCTGATTAGTTCACCCAAAACACTGATCTAAACTGCCTAATCTTCCATCACCCTTGTACCCACTGATCTAAACTATGATGTTACGCTATTACCCATATGCACATCACGTTACACTGTTCTGTTCATTTGTCATCCATGTACAAGCTGACCTACGCTGTTCCATTCAACCATGCACATCAATCCAACATATCCCAATCACATATCATCTATGTCCAAATTGAGTAACACTGTCTCTTTCAACCATCAACCACGTACTCATTGAACTACGCTGTTCTGTTCACCCATTATCTTTGTTCTTAATGATATATACTGACCGCTTCACATCCCTACTCTCTCATCAAAAGTGCCTCGTTTACCCATCACCTTGGTACTCACTTACCTACATTCTCCTTTTGAACGAGAACACCTGCAATGATAGAGCTGTACCATTTCAATCGCATATCATTCATCTACCCAGTGGTATACACTATCACAATCACACCTGGACACGCTGACACACACTGGCTTGTTGACCCATCAATTGTATAGTCCCTGAGCTGCACCGACTCGTCAAGCCATCACCCGTGACAAACCTGACCAACACAGTCAAAATTCCCCATCACCCTTCTACTTACTGGCCAGCAACGCCACATTCACCACCACCCCATACTCAAAGGTCTGCAATGTTCCTTTCACCGATCACATCTGTACTACACGACTGACACGGACCTGACCCCAAGTAAATTGTGCACACACTGACCTACACAGTTCCGTTCAACCATCAGGCATGTAATGACCAACACCACCTCATTTATGAATCAATCCTGTAATCACCTGATATTAAGCCAAAAACATTGCAGTCTTTGATCTACACTGTCCTGTTGAGCCATCACCTTTGAAATCACAGACCAAGACTGCCCATTCCCATATCACACCTGAACTTATTGACATATTCTCTTCTGCTCACCGACCAAAACTGTACTCATGAGCTTCACTGCCACATTCACCAAACACCCTGTGCACACTGACCAACGCTGCCCTGTACACTCATCACATCCTTACTCACTGACTTACACTGTCTCTTTGACACATCACTTCTTTGATTATACTTTTTCCTGGTCACACATTACACTGCAGTCAGTGACCAACATTGTCACTGACTGCCTGCATTCTCTCTGCACTGACTGAAAAAGGCCCGTTCACACATCACTCGTTGACCTGCGCTGTCCTTTTCAGCGATCACACCTGTGCTCACTGACCTCGGTGTCACCTTCAAGCATCACAACTGTATTCACGAGCTCCTGCTCTCCCGTTCACGTATCAGATCTATTATCATTGATCTACGCTGTCCCGGTCACTTTTCACCAATATACCCATTGACCTTCACTGTTCTGTTCAGCTATCACCACGGTAATCCCAGACCTACGGTTTCCTACGCAAGAATCAGCCCTCTACGACTGACCTCGACTGTCCCACTCATCCATCAAGCATCTACGCCCTGATCTAACTAGAACTTTTATCCGTCACTCATGTCAGTACAAGCAACATTGCTCATTCTCCCACCACAGCTTTTCTGGTCGGTTATCATTGACTAGAGTTGTGCCTCGGGGATCACTGTTGGGACCGCAATTATTCCCAATTTAAATAGATGACTTGAAGTTGGTAAGCACATGTAGTTTGTCAAAGTGTACAGACGACACTAAGATGAGTGGTAGAGCAAAATGTGCAGAGGACTGCGAAATGCTACAGTGGGACACAGTTGGTTAAAATGATTAGTCAAATGGAGTGTAACGTTAACAAATGTGAAGTCGTCTATTTCCATCATTGCTAAAGGGATGGAGTTTAACAACAGGGCAACTTACGTTGCAGCTGTAAAGGGTGCTCGTAACGTCAAACCTGGATTACGGCGTGCAGTTTTGTTCTCCTCACTTGAGACAGGATACACTCGCACTAGATGGGATGGCTAGGAATGTGACAATGTTGATTCCGCATTTGAGAGGGTTTGCTTATGAGGAGAGACTAAATGGATTGGGAGGTTAACCTAGGAGAAAGTGAGGACTGCAGATGCTGGAGGTCAGAGTCGAGATTGTGGTGCTGAAAAGTACGGCACGTCAGCCAGCATCTGAGTAGCAGGAGAATCTACATTTTAGGCTTTATCCCTGAATCAGGAATGACGCCTGTGGACCAGGGAGCTAAGACATAAATGGGAGGAAGATAGGGTTGGATGGAAGGTATCTGGGAAAGATGCTTCCATATCTGACAGAAATGTGACTGTACCTCCACTAATGTCACCTATTGCATCCGTTGCCCCAGGTGTGGTCTAATCTACAACAAGGAGACCGAACGCCAATTTGCAGATCATTATGGATAACATTTGAGGGACATACCGCACAAACAAAAACCACTGCTCCATGGCTGAGCATTTCAACTTCTCCTCCCACTCTACCAAGGACATGCAGGTCCTGGGGCCGCTCCATTGCTGAATCCTAACCACCCGACGCCTGGAAGTAAAATTACTCATCTTCCGCCTTGGGACCCTGCAGCCATACAGCATTAATGTGGATTTCACCAGTTTTTTTTAATTTCCCCTCGTCCACCTTATCCCAGTCCAAATCCCCCAACACGGCACAAACCTCTTGAGCTGTCCATTGTCTTTCCAATTATCCATTCCAGCCTCCTGTATGACCTATCCCCGCATCCCCACCTTCATCTACCTCTTCCACTACCAGCTACTTTCACCCAACCTCAACGCTCCAATTTATCTCTCAAACCCTCCAGCATACAAGCCTCATTCCTGACGAAGGGCTCATCCGCAAAACATTGATTCTACTGCTCATTGGATGTTGCCTGACCTGCTGTCCTTTTCCAGCATCACATCTCGACTGGGATTAGATTCTGTGAATTTTAGAAGAATGATGCGGATTCTTACAGAGACTTCTAAAGGGAATGTGCAAGATATACGTACAGAGGATGTTTGCACTGGCGGGTGAAAGGAGGACAAGATGACAGACCCTCAAAATTAGGAGAACAACAATTTTCTCAGAATTGCGAATGAACCTTTTCACCCAGAGGGTAGTGAATTTGTCGAATTCCACGCACAGTGAAATATTTGAGTCATCCTCGCTAAATATTTTTAAAGCTAGGATGGATTTGTTTTGAACAGAAAGGGTTTTACGTGTTATAATGAGTGGATGGGTAAATGGAGCTGAGGCTACAGAACTAGCAGCCATAATCTTATTGAATGGCAGAGCCGGCTCGAAGGATGAGATGGACTCGTCTTGCTCCGATTTCGTATGTTCTTATGTTCTAATGAATGAATTGCCAGGGAAAGTGGTAGATGCAGGAACATTTATACAATTTAAATTTGCACGGGTACATGTTTAGCAAGGTTTTGAGGGATATGGGCCAGGCGCGGACAAGTGGGATTACTTTAGTTTGAGCACAAGGTCAGCGTGGCGGAATTAGACCAATGATCTGTTTCTGTGCTATATGACTCTATGACAGGTTGACGAACTCGATAAGAATGCATATGGAATATTTAAAATTTGCAGCTGATAGATATATTTTAAGAGAAGAGGGTTTATGCTGAAATTGTAAAAATAATTGATGAAGCCACAGCTATCGAATTGATTGCCGTTCTGTAATCCAACTTAGAGGTAAGATGTCATTCCAAAGGACAGAGCGCTGAAGAGGTTTTTGGAGGATCTTGCTGGAGTTTCTCAGTTATGTGGAGACATTGGATAAACTGGAGTTAGTTTCCTTGGAGCAGGAGAGATTGAGTGGTGAAATGTTGAGATGCATACGATTATGATGGACTTGGCAAGGGTGGAAAAGAAGCCCTTCCACTTGACGTTGTTAAATGACTGGTGGACTGAGCTCTAATGAATGTGTAGGAGATCCTGTGGGTATGGGAGGTCTGAAAAATCAATCAGGAGGTTGTGGGAGGGTTGCAATTATTGCCTCTATGTGTGCTTAGGTTAGACACACTCAGATTACTCACTGTGTATTTTCGTGTACACCTCTGATGCCAAGCCGAAAAAGGTGATATGTCAAATACATTAAAATGGGATCAGAAAATCTGGTGCTGCTCTATGGTTGATGCAACCAGGCGGTCCAAAACAACTTTTTTCACATGTGCTGTACATTTCAATGGCTGAATTGCAACATGACATTAGGTAAAACAGGCCAAGAATTGGCAAGAAAACTGTCTGATGAATGGTGTCTACTGTACGAATTATGTTGAAATACATTCCCTTTGTCTCAATTCAGAGTATTGCCTGCAAGGTTTGCCTACTCAATTCGAGGACATCCAGTTAATGTCGAAGTTGAGGAAGAACTGATGCAAAAATATACGCACTGGGTCTGCAACTTCAATATCCAGTACTGACCTTGGTTGGGTAGCACCACAAACAAATGAGCCAATCAATCCAAAAAGCAATGAATGTCAGTCTTGTGGATGCGAGGAAAATCAACTATGTTTTAATGTGAACAAAATATATCAAGGCATGACAGAGGATGCACTGTGTAGTGCAAAACGTAAACCACAATGTATGGAAGGTATAATTCAGGAGGATTTGCATTTCACACATTGTGTGTAACATGCCAATTGTAGAAATAAGAGAACCCAACAAATAGATCAGATCCAACCATGCTGCACTGAATCTTCATCTTGAACTAATAACATGCACAATATCCATCCAATTTACGGATAATTCCAAAATATTAAGTATTTCCTTGTTCTGGCGCTCTCACTTTGCAAATTGCTTGTCAAATAATTCCATACAGCAGAATGACGGTACCTCCACGACACGGCTTCAGATGTTAGGAAGATGGCTCACCATATCCAAGTGTACGATACTTATTCAGCTATTCATACCCATATTATCCTGAATGATAAAGTAAAAGATGTCTTAAACATCGAAGAAAATTCAAGACATTCCTAACGGAACTTACGAGTGGTAGATTTTCCGGAACTTGAACTGCTCATATTAATTAAGCTTGCTGTACATGCCATTATCTTGCTTAACAGAAATTGTTCATCGACCACACGTTGCATAGAATCGTGTGAAATTCAAAATAGAATCTGCTTATCACCGGTGTGCACAGAAATCACGATGACAGTAGTGAAATATCCAAAGTTAGGGTGCATGGCTATTTCTTTTCATTATATTTTACTAATTTCATTCTAATAGATCATGCTGGTCCTGATCACCATTTTCAAAATAAGTGATCAGTCCAAAATGTAATAATCTAGTTTCCTTTGGCTTCCTTGATCTGAACTTTCACATCCTTGTCTCTTTACCACAAGTATTAAATAAGACTCGTTATGATTTCAGGTTTATGCATGACCAGGATTGCAGTTTGCTTGGCCGTCTAGGTTGCATCCTTTTGTTTTCTCAGTTCGTTACTATATTGCACAATTCAGTCAAAGTCCTATTATGCACATCGAATTCAGAAAATCAGTTCACCTTTTCTGAACTTCTGCAGTGGTTCACATCTTCTACAATGCGCTGCAGAAAAATACCATTAGATTTTCACCAGGTTCTGGGGACGGGGTGTTTTTCCTCAAAAATCCGATCCTAACCAAGTGGTTCCAATATAAGTTATACGCTTTTATCCCACAATGTGGAAACTCGCCCAGGTACGCCCTGTACATGAGGAGCAGTATAAATCTGACCTGGGCTAATTACAATCCCATCAATTCACTGTCGACCATCAAATAAGTGATAGAGGTTTTCGTCAGCAGTGCAATCCTGCAACACCTGGTCAGCAACAACTTGCTTACTGGAGCATAGTTTGGATTCTACCACGTTCCCGCAGTTCCTGACCTCATTGCAGACCTGGTTCAAAAATAGACCGAGCAGTTTAATTCTAGAGGTGAGGAGACATCAGCCCTTGATATGAAGCCTACATTCAATCGAGTGTGGCATCAAGAAGCGTGACCAAAACTGGAATCAATGGGTGTCAACGGTAAACTTTCCGTTGCTTGGCATCATATCTGGCACAGAGGACAATGATCATTGTTGTTGGAGGTCAGTCATCCCAGTTCCATTATATCTGTGCTGGAATTCGTCAGGGTAGGGTCCTCGACACATGCATCTTCAGCGGCTTCATCAATGACCTTCCCTTCACCATAAGGTCAGAAGTGGGGATGTTTGCTGATGACTGCTCAATGTTCAGTACCATTCACAACTCCTCGGATACAGACACAGTTCATGTTCAAATGCAACAAGATCTGGACAATATTGAGGCTTGGGTGGACAAATAGCAAATAACACATTTGCCACACTAATGCCATATTATGACATTCACCAATATGAGTCGATCTAACCACCACTTATTGACATTCAATGATGTTACCATCACTGAATCCCCCATTATCAACATTCTGGAGCTATCATTAACCAGAAACGCAAGTGATCTCACCGCATTAATGCAGTGAATACAAGTGCAGGTCAGATGATCGAAATACTGTGACGTGTAACTCACCTTCTGATTCGGCAGTTCATGTCCACAATCTACAAGTCACAAGTCAGGACTGTAATGGAATAATCCCCACTTGCCTGGATGAAGGTAGCTCCAAAAAGACTCAGTAACAGCAGTCTCTACTACCTACAAGGTATACTCCAGAAATTCACAAAATATCATCAGAGGAGGTTCCAAACCCACGACGACTTTCATCGAGAAGGGTGACAGCAATAGAAGCATGAGAACATCGCCACATTCTCGTTATCCTCAATCCACTCACGGTCATTGCTTCATCGCCATTCTTTCAATGTTCCTGTGTCAGCATCCTGGAATTCCCTCCATCGTGGAATTATGGGTTAGCCCACAGCAGTTTCAACGCAGCAGTTCAAGAAGATTACTCACCACCACCTACGCAAGGAAACTAGAGACAGGAAACAAAAACAATGATGATTTTTTAAAAAAATACTAAACAATGTAGAAACTTATCTCAACACATTTGGGATGGCCGCACTCATTTGTTCGAGGCCGTGCCAGCACTTCCCAATTCTAAACAAAGAAAATGTCACATCTTTTAATATATTTCGAAACTTTCCCTCATTCAGCTCTGCGTTTATTGTTTGCATTTCTCGTGACTCGAAGGTGCGTTGAGATTATTCTATATACAGATATGAACAAAATTAACAATCATTTGCATAACGTAGCATTCGTTGATTCAGTCAATCCAAGAACATTGACATGAGGCACCATCGATTTTAGAAATGATCTCGACGGTGCCAGAAGGTCAAGATTTAGCAACACCGTCTGAAAATAAGGAACATAAAGGGCAGATCACATAAATATGCGATGGAATAGATTGTCCTGAGTAAGACGATGAATCTTTGAAATTCGCCAGTGGCACAAAATTAATTATCAACTGTGTTCTCTCAAATTGTGGAGATGAAATGATGAAATGAATGATAGAATTCTATTCCTACAATTTTCATATTATGGTATTTGATCTTCTTCAGCATATTCTTGCATTGACAGTGGTAATGCTTTGTTATTCAATGCATTCAATCCTGAGTAGGACTGACCTTTAGGATTCAAGGAATTCAAGATATATGTTTACGAATGGCAGTATTATCTTGTTTCTCACAATCACATCAGGGATAATTTCATTCGAAGAGCTCGCAGAAGTTCCATGTAAAATCACATTTAAGTGTCTTCATGTTGGTTATAACGTCATGATCTGACTGGTTCATTTGACTCATGATTTTTTTTGGAAGTCATCATTTATAATTTCAAACAACACCGTTAGCAAACGATTTTAGTGAGTCACAATCTCACGTTAACTTATTCCTGCTGGCACATCCCCACGCCACGCCCTAGACCATTCAATATTATTCCAAATCAAAAATGATGCTATCTTCAGAACTTATTTCTGGATATACCACAACACTTATGTTGGAGTGATAATCTGATTCAGTATCATGTTTTGTTCCTTTGACCTTATTTAAACTGCATTTATCATGAATGAACACTTACACATCTGTCTCGAGCCAAAACTTATGAGTGTTTGAATCCTGACGGACAGTGCCTCAGCTTTATGCACAACTCTATCCTGCCGAAACTTCACAAAACCTCTTCATGTCATTTCAAGTTTACACAGCGTCATCGTAGCATAATGGGCATTGGAGTACAAGTAATTAACTGAAAATGTTTATTCAAAGATTAAACATGTTTCCCCCCAGGATGCTAATTGTCACACGATAGGCTTTGCCGTCTGCCTCCAAGAACGTTAATTGACACACTGGAGGCTTTGTGAATTATATAAATAAGAGATCCTCTCAATGAATCATCACTTCGAGCAAGCAGCAAACTCTGAATCTTGGGAGAGGACCAGGACAGTTCAGGATCTCAGAGTAAAACTTTGGTATGTTATGTCAATGGAATAAGTCTTCATGCAACAGAATTGAGTCTTTCCAGAATTGATCAGAATCGACATTATTTACAGAAACAGATCATATTCTAAGAGCAGTGAATAGGAGCATGTCCACAATGGATTCGAATCTGACAACCACACGTTGGAGAGTTACAGCAATCAACAGAAATGTGTACCACGCATTTCATGTTCTGTCTACACGATATGACCAAACTCCAATCAATTGGCGAATCTATCAAATACTTCGGATTATCCAAGCTGTATATTATCCAATATTGGCGTTTGTTGGTGTCCCTGGTAAGTCGCCTTAATCAAATTTAATTTGGTTTAAGACTGTAGACTTGTAATTCTGCCCAATCCACTGCAATCGCTCCTGATTTTTGTTACAAAACAGCTTTTCGCTGCTCACAGACTGAAATTTACCCATGAATCAATACCCAACCGTGAACCATCAATCCCTGAGTTGAATTCATTTAGATATTTCTTACCAAGCAGCTCAGATACCCGTGGAGGCGTTGAGATTTGAATGCGGGTGTCCTGAGTCCAAGGCTGGGACTCTAACACTCCATCACAGCAACCCTGAAAGAATATGAATTCAATTATTAATTCGAATTCGTTCGCCCACAATTTTACCCATGTTCAGAGCTCATTCATTCCATGTTTCCCAGTGGAATAATCTCTGCAAAACAGTATAATACAGCAGATATATAAGCATAGCTTTCCATATTGGAGATCTCAGTGTAAACGTTTGCATGTTAGCGTATATTGTGCATCTTCAGTGTAACATTCAGTAAAACATCTCTTCACATCTCACAGTATTTCAGGTATTCTATCATGTCTTTGTTCATTTTACCAAACTGTCTGTCGCCTCCTAAATTCTGCTGCTTTTCCTTTCCTTATTAATGACATTGCTATTTTTTTCTGATCATCCTTATTTTTAGAAGAAAATTCCCATAGTGTATTGGCAAAAATGTAGGAAATGAGACTTATACGGAGAGGCTCAATTACTATAGATTTGAAATCTAGTCTTCACACTGTCCTGATCATTGCCTACAGGAGAGGTGGTACACAAGGTTGTGTCAATATTCAGCAACCTATTCCGTACTTGTACTTAACAAAACTAAAGAGGGAAAGTTATGCATGTTTCACATACCATCAAGTATACACAAAACGGACACACATGCACACATACATGCATGCATGTGCTCATGAAGTTGCACACCAACACGAATGCACATATACACACACATGCATACACACACACTTGCAATATTTTACCTCATCTTATACTTGTGATCACAGCCTGGTACATGAAAAATCCATCATACTGATACTCATTGAGCTTAATGACATATGGGTTTCTGTCAGGCAACAAGTCAAATTCCACACTTTCAGTTTAGTATATAGCTCTCTTAATAATATTTGTTCTGCTTAAATATTGTATTTAACCACCTGCCGTATTTAATGCTGACAATGACTTTAGTCGATGTCACTACAATTGAATGCACTGCTATCAATTTCAGAACCTATGAGACGATCCAGCTTGTTCTGGAAGCCATAGATACAGATGTTGTTTCATATTGAAAAGCGTGTATCATTCTTGTCAACTATTTTTTTCAGTAAGTTTTCTGTGAAATTATGGTCATTGTCCATGCAGCTTATTCTCAGCTGTCCATGCACTTAAGCGTGAGGGGAAATAGTCCAATGAAAGGTGAAACCTTCTTGCAAGCATCATTGAATTTTAGTTCAGTCATAGGGTCTCTGTCTTATTGGTTGGGGAAACATCAATTATCCATCTCCCGTTGTCCCTGAGAAGTTGACGATGACATAGCTTCTGGAACTGTGCAGTCCGTGTGCCACCAACACATTCAGAGCACAATTATGGAAGGAACTATAGGCCATTTACCTAAACTCACAGAACGAATGCTGATGCAGTTGGAAATCCGGATAATGCATGGCATGGAGAGGATTAAGAAGGTGGCGCGTTTCTGATTTATGTAGGCTCTTGCCATTCTAAATGATTATGTTCATGCAAATAGAAGGCATTGAGCAATGTAACTTCTGAGTATATCCAATTTATCGTGTAGACCAAACACACTGCTGCTATAAGATATCGGCATTCTAGGCAGTGTATGTTCTGTGAATTTGCTGTTAATCCAGCTGGCTACTTTGGCTTGGATAGTGTCAAGCTTTTTTTAAAGTTATTAGAGCTGCAAACATCCAGACAAATTGGGGGCTATCCCATTATATAATGAAGCAGAGATCTGCGAATGCAGAAAATCTGAAATAAAAACAGATTATGCCGCAGAAATTCATCATATTTGACAATGGCTACGAAAAGAAAAAAACATCCCATTTCGATTTCAGTGATCCTTCGGCAGAGCGAATCACACTATCGCCTTGTGTCTTGTTGATGATCGACAATCTTGGGGTAAGATAAGACGTATGTTGGATTCTTAACTTCTGATCAGCTCCTGCAGTCATTGCATGCATATGGCTACGTCAGTTTCGTGTCTGTTTATTGGTAACCTCCCGGGACGTTACTCATGGGGAAACGAGGCATGATAACAGTGACATTAAGGAGTGTTTAATCTTCTCTAGTTGGAGATGATCAAAGCCTACCATTTTCGTGGCAGGTACATTATTTGCAACGTTTTAGACCAAACATCGGATATTTACTTCGTGTTGCTGTATTTGGATATATATATTAGTGATTGTCTTCTTACTTAATGTGGCTTCGGTAGTGTTAGTGGAAACGATGTACATTTTTTTTCGAGTTGCTACTGTTTGAACTATCCTCGGAGGTCACATGACCTGATCAGAAATTTCAGTGCGCACAACATGGGTTTCAACTGTTCTGCATCTTTTTCTGAAGCAAAATAAAGAAATGGAACTGTAGCTCCTGAAATGAGCATAACGCATCACTCAACAGCTGAATGACAAGGAGAGATTATTCTCGCCATGTTTTTTTTCTGGGATCATTTTCACGACCCCACAGGAATTGGCTAAATAAAGTCTCTTACCTTTGTTTGATCTTCAAAATTATGCATCCGCTTTGACCATCAGCTACTGCCTACTATCTGGGCAATGTTACTGTTATATTCGTGCCTGAAACTCACAATTTAATTCCAGGATTGGTCAGGTAATACAATCGCCTTGCCTTGCTTCAATTGATATATCTAGATAGTAACCTTCCCAGCCTTACAATTCGACATCCAAAACAAACATTTTCTTTCAGCTCGAAATGAAACAAGAATAAAGTGTTTTGCGCAAAATCATTTTACCGCATTCCATGCTGAGGGCGTCAACAAAGTTTATGAAATTCTCCCCGAGTGAGTATTATGAATTTGGGGGTGGGAGGAGGGGAGGAGAGACATTGAAGTGGATTGTTCAAGCTCAGTGCAGACGCAATTGACAAAAGGGCCTTTTCTTTGTTGTGATTATGTATGACTCTATGAATCTAAACAATCACCAAATTATTCTGGGCACTCAGTGTGTATGGGCCGACACTCTGTCTTATGTATCATATTTTTTCATCAGCCATACGGTAGGGTCATAGAAGTTTTTACCTCCCCCGTAATATCTAACAAAAAATATATGATCTCTTGATTCCAAAGTGGGCGCTGATGTGCTTTGGCTCATAATAACGCATTTTTTCTTAATATAAATATCCTTGCTTCCAGAGCCCTGCATGCTTCCTTGATTTCAGTACATCGTCTCCTTAAGACCACAAACAGGGGAGCTGTCTGCCAACCACTGTTTGGGCTCGTCGGCACCCCCAACTTTAATCCGTTCATCATTGAAGATGATACATTCAGTTGGGAATGCTAAGAGGCGGACTGTGTCTGAACAGTGCTCTGGGGATAGAACTTCAAGGTGTGCTTCAAAAAAAATCAGTGTGCCCCTGTGCTGAAAATCGAACATTTTCTGTGTTACATCCTAACACACTTCTTTTTTTTTAGAAAAAGTCTAAATAAATTCACTTCAATGCACCAGAGTAAAAAGTACCACGTTTATAGATGTCAATACTGTGAATTAACGTTGACATAAGTCTAATATTCAATTTTCCTGTTTATTTCCACGTCACAGTTAACATAATGACGATCATGATACTGAGTCGTCAAGACTGTCGTCTCTCCAAATGTGTCACACGATACATGGTGGCCATGGCAGTGGCGGACATACTTGTTATTATCTTCGATCTAATTCTAAGGCATATTGTACTGGTCTATATAGATCATTTTCGTTTCATATGGACCATTCCCATGTGTAATATACATGCTGCACTGTTAAATGCTGTCACAGATTCATCTGTGTGGTTCACTGTCGCTTTTACTTTTGATCGATTTGTGACCATTTGTAGCAAGAAGTGGAGAAGTAATTATTGCACCATAAAAAACAGCAGACAGGGTTCTTGGAACACTTGCAGTATTATGCTGTTTAAAAAACATCAGCTGGTATTTTATGTTAACTGGTTTCTACGGAATATGGAACAGCCCGTGGTTTTGTATCATGGCTGAGGAAGTTCAATTGTCTCTGGTCTGGATAGCAATCGAGTTCTTGCATCACACCTTATCACTGGCCGTTCCGTTTGTGCTCATTGTGCTGTTCAATGTTTTCACCATCAGACAGGTTTTACTGAGCAGCCAAGCCCGCAAGAGGCTCCAGTCTCAGAGAATTTGGGAGTGTCATGGAGATTCAGAGGGGGAGAGCCGAAGGAAATCTATTCTTTTCCTGTTCGTTATCTCAGGAAATTTCATCCTACTACGTGGGTTGATGACGCTGTTTTGTTTGTGGAAACGGATAGCAAACTTGGGATATAAGAATATACATATACACTACTTTGTACTTGAACTGAGCTTCATTCTGCAAACCTCGGGCTGCTGCACAAACACTTGTGTTTATGCTGTTATCCAGTCGAAGTTCAGAAGACATTTAACTAATATGCTTAAATATCCCTTTTCTTCCTTTTTCCAATTAATTACACGATGTAAATAACTAAAGCATCGCGACCTTAGAATTGATGTTCATTTCATTTCACATTGTGGGACATTGAGCGGGAGGTTGCTGTGGTAAACTCCACATCATGAAGCAAACGTACTCCCGAGGCCTTTTATCATCAGCAAATGGTGGTCATTTTTAGATCTCATTGGCACAGTGATCAGGTAATGTTCAGCAGACTGTTCCTTTGGCAATGGATATGTTACATGGCGTTTGATTAGGAATACAATTACAACGTTTAAATGAAATTTGCAGAAATACAAGAATAGGAAAGTTCAGAAGAGATTGGGTCTGTAGCAGACAGATGGGACCAGTTCAGATTGGAATTATGCTCGGAATGGACTGGTTGAACTGAATAGTCTTTTGCCATGCTGTATGACACTGTGAATCTGTGATGACATGCAATGACAACAGAGTGAGAGATGAATGGTACTTGTTCTCTTTTCTGAGAACATTAACAAAACATGCGCACCCGATGCAGTTAACACACAGAATTAGCATGAGCTATGGCCGGCCCTCGCTACCGGCGATGTCCTGTTGACAGGATAACAAGAACATTACTGGAGGACGTAAATCCGTGTAAAGAGTCAGACAGTAATCAGATCAACGGCTTTTATTCAGTCTATTTGACCAATGTTGACGTCGAAAAGGGAAGGTCATCTGAAAGGTTTCCTCAGGGTTTCATTGTTTTCTTTTCATTTCTGTCCGCAAGTCTGCACATTTCATATCAGAGTTACATTTGCTTTCAATTGCCTTTATATCAGCTACAATGGATCCAATTCCTGGAAAGCCATTTGAGATCATGTTCTGTCCTTCCATATGTAATGATTTTCACACCGTTTCTACATGTTTACTCTTGTGAATTGATTTGAATTGTTGTCCTCCACTTCTGTCAAAGGAGGCATTTTCACCACCTAGGATTTACCTTACCCTCCACAGAACCACCCTGATTAATTTATTTCATCGCTTTCTGATTTTGCTATCTCTCAACGCACCGAGACCAGAATTGCATACTATGTACTGTTTGGTCAAAATAAGCATTATTGACATATAGTATAGCTTGATTAACTTGCCATTCTACTTTCATTTAGTTAAAGGCTGATGTGCAGTGCATTTCATGGGCTGTGATCTTAATCTGTCACAGCAAATCAAATAACATCCATCGATATAAATCCTGTGCCTGTTTTCCATCATCTTTTTTCTAATTAACATGCCTGATCAACGTAGCATCACTTTTGAAATACGTACTGCAGAGCTGGAATGACGAACTTGAAGCATTATCTGAATGTCGACTAATTGCTGCTCTGAATTATACTCATCAAATAACCTGGTCTACAATGGAGAAGGTTGATGGACGTTAATTGAAATAGACTGCGTCAAATCCATCTTTAAACTTCCTTATCTATTCTCATTGTGTTTGAGGACATTTCTCTGGACCTGACATATAATGATATCACACTATTTTACATCCAGAATATCTCTCAGTCACTTTGAACTTCAATCTCTCAATCGAACTGGTTCAAATTGTTTGTTCCGAAGCACACGGGAAATCCTCTTCAATGTTAGCATTCTGTCTCCTTTTCCTGCCAGCATGTTCATAGTTCCAAATATGCCTTTACTTATTTGCCTTCCATTCGGCAGTACGGTGCCTCTATAGTTACCTTGCTGTTGTACGGACCCGGGCACCATGGCTCGATTTCAGCCTCGGGCGACTGTATATGTGGGGTTTGTACATTCACCTTGTGTTTGCATTAGTTATCTCCCAGAGTAAAATGATGTCGAGTTTCAGTTGATTGCCGTTGGAATGCAGGATGACAAGAATAGGGTATGGAGTCTCCATTTGTGGAATACTCTTCAGTTCTATCGCATGGATTCGATTGGCCGAATGGCTTACTTCTTCATAGGTATTCTGTGATGAGCGTCTCATCGCCATGTCCCTTCAATTGACTCCGATCTTGCTTATTTTAAAACAGACAGATGCACACACGGTTCTGGTATTATCAGAAATAATACAAATTAAGCTTATTGTCTCTCTAAGTTTGAATGTTAAGGGATGTTGCAAGCAATGTCTTCAAGGTATGAACAGAAAACCAAGAACAGACGAACATGAACAATTCCCACTTTTTGGAGATTCCATAAAGTTGATAGATTACCTGAAGAAAATAGGGCCAGATTGTTCATGGGAAATATCATAATACTCCTCTGAGCAGAAAGTGTGGAGATGTTCAGAGCGCTTTTCCTTAAACGACTGTTGACGCTAGATTTTTTGAGAATGTATATTGAAGATTGCCTTTTATTGTGATTATTTGTCAAGCGAGATTGCGAGAATAGGACAAAGATAGATATGTGGAGTTTCACAACAGATCATCTCATTGCATGGCAGAACTGGCTCGACGGGAAAAAATTGTTGATGCACTTTTGTTGTTGTCATGTCCTTTTCTCATTACCTGAGGTACACTGTGCGACTGGACTTTCTGGTCAAAGTAACCTTGTCCATTGCTGCAGTGAAATTTGTTAATAACGCTGCAGTTCCCAGTATGCATGGCGAATAAAGGAATTGAAGATTGTTGCTGGTGGATTGAATGCTCATCAAATGGGCCGACTTTGCCATGGATTAGATTCGAGCTTCTTCGGTCTTGTTCGAGCTGCACTCCTCTGTACAATGGAGAGCATTGCGGCGTGGAATTTTTGGCCTGTGCCTTGTAGGCAGTGCACAAACACTGAACAGTAATATGTCGAATTACGCACGGCAACTATGCATACGTTTGGAGATCAGAGCAAAAATAATCAATCTAAGATTCATCATATCGATCCAAATTAAGGAAAATGACTCAGGCCCCATAAGCCTTGAGTTGCTGACTGTTTATTCATGAGCTCACGGGCACAGGTCGACCACGATGGTCACAGGCCACAAGTCACTCCGATGAGGTGCAGAGAGTTGTGTGGTCACTTCGGTTATAATCATTTAGCAATTAGCAAACTGTTAATTGAACCATAATGAAGCACTAGGCCCAGTCATGTAGCTGTCTGAACAGCGCTGGTAAGTAGTTGATGAACAATTATTGTAACAAAAGATCCTTGTAAAAGAACAACATTCCCATGTTGGAAAGAGTTCACTATCAGCTGCTTGTCCAGCTCCAAGGTCAGCCAGCTGTCTGAGCCTAGGATCGTGCAAACAGACACGAATATGAAAATTAGAATGGATTCCAGGTTGTCGATATGCGACAAAATGTCTGCTTGGGTTATAACAGATCTCCCACAATTTCTTCCTTTTTTTCTTTTCACCAAATCAGAGTGACAGTTCAGTAGAATTGGCAAAAAGAGGAACATTACGAGTCCCAGGGGGTTGTCAGGTGATGGGGTTCATAGTCATTCAGGTAATTATCAGAGGAAGGGATTTCACAACTAATAGAATCAGAGATTTCATAAAATGTTGAGGGTACATTAGAGACAGAAAAATGTACAAACTGGGAAGAAACAGGAGAGGACAGTACCAGTCGTGCCCAAAACGGGCAGGGCATCGTTCAAATAAAACAATGACAAGGGAAAACAGAACTGGAATTGTAATTAGAACCACAAGGCACTGAAAACGTGTGAAAGATCGAGAGCCAAGTAAACTACCCACCCAAGTCCAAAGATCCCAATCTGGGTTTACATCATGAAGAGGGAACGCCACCCTGCGAATATGTACAGGTATGTTTGTAATGCTTTCACGAGAATCAGGGGTACAGGTGCAACGTTCAGAGGCAATAAGGGCACAAGTGCTCCCTTTTTAAGCTAAAAGATAATCAAGGGCCATGCGATTCTGAAGGGCGACAGTACGGATATTTACCATCTCTTCATTTCGGCGGTCAAAAGCTGAAGCAGTGGCATTTGAAATCTCCTCCAAAGTGGTGGCAATCCTTCGAACTTGAACCTCAAGTTGAATGGTGCCATAGGGAGGAGACAAAAATAGTCAAAAGATGTTGAAAAATAGTATTTTCGTACGAGGCATCGGACTCTCAAACGGTGAAGTGTGGGAGTGTCAAAGGAACGGGACGACATACCCGAGATAGCAGCAGCCAATCCTGGAGACTAGTAGTCAGGGGTAGGCCTTCTGACTAGAAACAAATTTAGTGCCCTTGAAAGCGAACAAAAGATCACTTTCCACACCAGTTCAAAAGGTGGTGAAAGATTATAAATGGCAGTCCTGTTAGGAACAGTGAAAATAAGTGTGCTGCCATCGATAGTGGATGGAATATCAGATGTTGAAAGGAGGATTGAGTGAAGGCAGTTACTGAACTCAGGCTGCCAACCAAAAGGGTGTTTCCTTTTAATGCAAATACTTGGTCAAGGTGCAATCGTGGATGTGACATTTGCGAGGAGCAGAAACGGGGTATACGTGATAGATTATACAGAGGCTGGAACCAGCCTTCAAAAGTGCCCATCGCATATCCCCGATCACCACCGTTGGCGGGTTTTATCCCCATAAGTGGAAGGAGCACCCATCATTTTTAGGAAGTTTGGGAAATGCAAAAAATCATAGCAGCAGCAGAACGACTTTGATGTAATCACGATTCAGCAGTGTCAGATTCATTCAAAGGGACCGCCCTTAAGGGAATTCCATCTTTGGAATGGAACAGAAAATGAGTACAAACCCAACATACAGAGTGGCTGACGTTCTGTACATAAAGATATGTCATATAAAGGAAAGTATTCAAACAGAGTTTTCTCTTCGCAGGGGCCACTTGGTCACATCGACGACCCCAAACAAATAAGAACACCATCAAAAAAACAGACAAAAAATACAGTAAAAGAACGACAAACGCAATTAATTGAAAATATCTGTGGTTTTTGGTTTCATCGGTAATGAAGCTGTAGCCAAAAAAATTTTTCCTTGAGGTGGAACTCTTGCAATGAGTGGCATTGGTCCATTCTGCTTTCCCCATGACTTTGAGAGCTGCTCAGGTCACCAAATGGATAAGGAATGGACCTTTTCATCTCGGAGAGAGAGAGTTCTTTACAAATGATTGAATCATAACATCATCCCTTGGCTGGAAAGGATGCATGGGACCAGTTTTAAAAACAGGAATGTCCGAATTGACAGTATCATGCTTTCCAATAAGAAGTTCTTAAAGAACACTAGTGTAATCAATCAAAACTCTTGTGTCAGAAACAGGACGACGTCAACTGGCAGCACAGGATGCCCAGTTGCAATAGGAATAGGTCTACCCGTTAAAACCTCAAAAGGGGTGAGAATTGTTTAACGATTCAACTGATTCCGAATAGAAATAAAGCGAAGGTAGTGCCTCGGGTCAAGGCAAACCTGTCTCTTTTTAGATTCTGGTAAAGACTACTTTAAGAATGCCATTCGTCCTTTCCACCGTATCCAAGGTTTGCGGCCGATAAGGAATATGATGTCGCCAGAAGATAGGAAGAGCCTTACAAATAGTCTATAAAACAGCTGTAGTGAAATGGATGCCCCATCACTACCAACAGAACCAGGGTCTCCAAATATAAGGATGGCATCCCGCATCAGGCCCTTAGCAAATCTCCTACAATCATGTTTTTTGGTACCAAAAGCCTCAAACCACTTTGAGAACATATCAACAATGTCCAACAGGTATTAAAAAGTTAGTCTTTTGGGCATCTGGACAAAATCTATTTGAAGTTTCACAAATAGGCCGCCATGGACAGGAAGATGGCCAAACTTGAACAATGGCTTTGAGTAATTGTTTTATAGATAAATAAGACAACGCGATAACAGAGCATAAGCAGCAGTGGTAAACCCAGGTACAAGCCAAAAATCCATGACCACATGACACATGCCCCATTTGCCAATATAGCCAACCCCATGGGCGGCTATTGCCAGGACATGTAAATGGGATCTGGGCAAATAATACGGCCATCACGAAGTGTAAGTAATCGAATCAGTGACACCACAATGTGCGTTTCAGACACCACCTAATAATCTAAAAAACAGGAGCAGTAGGAAACTGGCATATTTTAGATTAATGGGATCTGTGCATGCATGGGCTACTGGTAGCCACCTGCGAAGCCCTGTCAGTGAAGACGTTGCCACAAGTGATGACGTCTCCAGCAGCCATGCGTGCAGTGCATTTCGTCATAGCTACGGACTAAGGGACGATTATGGCTTCCAAAAGGTTATTAATAAGTTGACTGTGTTGTGCAGGTTTACCCGAGGAAGTGATAAAACCTCTATGCTTCCAGAGAGTCGCAAAATCTTGAAACACTCCGAAAGCATAGCGGGAAACAAGACAAATATGATCTGATTTTCTAGTAGCTAAAATGCATGCCCGTGTAAGAGCAAAAAGCACAGCTGTTTGTGCAGATATGCCATTAGGGAGAGCAGCACATTCGAGGACGTCAGGTGGTGTGCAGACAGCATAGCCCGATAGTGTTAAATGATCTGCAGGCCTTTGGGAGGAGCGATCAGTAAAAAAAGTAGCATGTCAGGGTTATGTAGGGGGTTTTCAGAAAGGTCGGGACGAGTGGTAACAACATCACAGACGACATGTAAATATTCATGATCAGTTTACTCTAAGGAGTCAGTAACAGGAAGGAGGATAGCGGGATTCAAAGACGTGGCATGGCACAGAGTGACATTAGACCAGGAGAGTAGGATGACCTCATAGCCCGTACGTCGAGAAGCAGTAAAATGCTGCGTAGCTGCAGAATTTAACAGCAGAGAGACTGAATGTGGAAGGAAAATTGTGCATGGATGTTTCAAAACAAGGGGTGAGACTTTTTTCCATTACTGAGGCAGCTGCCACAGCTCGCAAACATGCCAGCATTCCCCTTTAAACAGCAGGCAACTGGGCAGAATAAAAGGCAACAGAGCGACAGAGATCTTCATGCATATGTGTCAGAATTCCAGAGGCAGAACACTCCCTTTCAGCAACATAAAGTTGAAACCACTGAACATAATCAAGAAGACCCAAGGCAGGTGCTGTCCTTAGTAGAGATTTTCAATGTTTTAAGGTTTGTGTCATTTCAGGAGTCCATTGTCGTTTTGATGAGTTCTTGAGCTGGCAGAGCTGCATTTTGTCCAATGAAACTTTGTGGCCATCCTGTGCCAAACACTGCAGCAGGGCAATGGTATCCTGCATACAATCATCAGACGTAGAGGAGGCTATGAGTAAATCACTAGCATATTGAGCAAGTACACTGCTGCAGGGCATGTGCAAACCTTCTAAAGTACGCTGTACAGCGGCAAGATAAACGTTGAGTTCTCCGTATACCATTGGGGTATCTATGCATATTGATCCATGTATATTGACGGTCGCCAAAAGTGAAGGCAAAATGGTACTGACTATCAGCGGACAATTTAATAGAAAAGAAGGCGGAGCAGAGGCCAACCATGGAATAAACAAGTCGGCGAAGAAGGGATGGAAGTCAGGATGACATTTGTGTCAGGACAACAGGGTAGCAAGTACCAACAACAGCATTAATAAATCCATCTGTCAGATGTATCAGGTTTTGGTACAGGCAGAATAGGGATATTGCCTGGGTTACGCATACGAAAATGGATACCCTGAAGTTAAAAGGCAAGCATTATCAGGTCGAATGCGTTCAGTAGCAGCGGGTGTGAACGGATACTGATGGACTGACGGTAATTGAGCTTCAGGCTTTAAAGTATTAGTTTCAGGACAAAAGCAACAAAAGGAGACACCACAGAGCGAAGAACATTGAATTGTGAGAAGGAAAGAGAAACCTCAGCTGAAAATCCCTGAACGCCAACACAACAAAGGCTAGTAAGGGTCATATCAGAAATTGTACTCAAGTGAAAATCAGCAAACGCAGAGTATGGCGGATCAGGGACACAGAGGTGGGCCATGGAACGATAAAAATCCTGAAAGGGATGATCTGTCAAAATAATGCAGTGCAGAAAAGAAACGTGGGGGAACAAAGGGGCATCCTGTAGCTGAACAATGAGGGAAGATAATAATGAACGAAGTGACTCAGTGACACACTGTCAGCCATACACGGAAGTGGCGATGGTGAAGTTTCAGTCATGGCCATACGCAGCATAGCGTATCGTGACTCAGGATTCTCCAAAACCACGCCTTCAGGGCAACAATGAATAGAGGCATTAAGTTTACAAAGAGTCTCACGATCTAGCAAAGTGATCGGTCAGGAGGGTGAAATAATGCCTGAGTCTGGAACTGTACCAATAATAGGGATAGTATTAGGGAGGGGTTCAACCAAAGTAAAGCAGAGGCACCTATCGCATGGACCGAGTCAGAACTAAGTGGTAATTCCACAGAACTGCCCTCGAATCCAACGAATTTTGGAAAGTTACCAAAAGTGCATTTGCTATTTCTCCCACTAACACTTTTCATACACTAAGATGCATTCCATTCTGACAAGGAGACTTGTGTACCTTTAGCTCCATTAGCTTCCCCAACACAATTAAAACCCAGGGCATCAATGTGGACTTCAACAGTTTCCTCTTTTCCCCTCCCCCACCTCACCCCAGTTCCAAACTTCCAGCTCAGCACTATCCCCATGACTTGTCCTACCTGCCTATCTTCTTTTCCACCTATCCACTCCAACCCCGACCTACCACCTTCATCCTCTCCCCCACTCACATATTGTACATTCTGCTACTTTCTCCCCACCCCCACCCTCCTCTCATTTATCTCTGCACCCTTCAGGCTCTTTGCTTGTATTCCTGATGAAGGGCTTTTGCCCGAAATGTCGATTTTACTGCTCCTCGGATGCTGCCTGAATTGCTGTGCGTTTCCTGCACCATTTGAATCTAGACTCTGGTTTCCAGCGTCTGCAGTCATTGTTTTTACCTATATTATTTGTGGCAGACAGGCCATGCCTATCAATGACTTTTTAGAACTTCAATTTCCACCCAAAGGAATTCAATCTTACTCGCCATAGAACCTACATCATTCCTCACCATCACCCTGTTCCTTAAATATCAGAGCTACACTACTTCCCTTACTTTCTTTTCTGTCATTCTGGATTGTCTGATACACCTGGATATTAAACTCACAGTTGTGATCATCGTCAACCATGTCTCTGCAATGTCTGCTAAATCATATTCGTTCTCAATGATTTGTGTCATTAACTCATCTACACTGTTTCCCATGCTAAGTGCATTTACTCAAAATGCTTTTATGGTAGATAATATACCCTCTTTTTGATTTGTAACATTTGTATTAATAATATCTCCTGAGTTGTCCGTCCTTTCAAATTCTTTCATATGTTTGCTGTGTACTTAAACTCTGCCCAAATGCAAATTTGCTGCATCCCTGTTGTTTGACCCATCCACCTCTCTCCACCAATGCACTGGTTTGAATTTCAAGTGACCACTCTATTTATCCTTTTCTCTGCAACACTGGTTCTATATCAGTCCAGATGGAGTTCATCCGATTAGTACAGATTCTCCCATTTTAAAACTGTTTCCAATGACCCATGAAATGGAACCCCTCTTCCCCATATCACTCCGTAAGCCATGTGTTTAATTCTCTAATTTTCTTATCACTAAGCAAAGATGCACATGGCTCAGGTTGTAACCTGAAGATTATAAACCTGTTTCTTAATTACTTTCCGAGTGCTTGATAATCCCCAAATCGGTCATCCCTTCCATCGATGCCGATGTTGTTTGCCTCAAAATGAACCACAGCAACTGGATTCTCCTCCTCCCTCTCCAATAACTTTTCGAGCTGGTCAGAGATGTCCCTCACCCGGACTCGGGGCCGGCAACGCACCATGCGAGTCCTGTGATCCTGCTTACAATGGATACTATCTATTCCCTAATTTGAAAATCCCCTACAGCTGTCACTTTACTTTCACTACCCATTTTTCTCTCTCTGAATTCTCTGCCGTATTGCTCCTTCCACTTGTGATATTGATATAGTGCATCCATTGGGACCAGTACCTCCGTCATCTGGTTCCAGACATTAAATACCACTGTGCTCCTTATTGGACTCTGAGCGTTCTCTGGTTTTATTTGAATCCTGAAAATTCTAATTAGATAGACATTGATTTCATCAGACTTTTTTTTTCATGTCTCTTCTTTTCCATTTATCTCATGGTTAGGTTTTCCCTTGTTCATTCTGTACCTCTTCATAATTTCTGCTGTTTTCAGCCCACAGTATTGTCGATGATGCTTGATGTATATGAGTCACTGGTTTGAGGGTTTCTTGATTTTTCTTTAATTGGACATCGTGGCCCTGATTTCTTCATATTCTATTCTCGAATGTGCAAGCTCTCTGACACAGACTTGTCGAAAAAATACTTCTTCCAGTCCACTCTGGCCAAATCACACATGACTTTATTTAAAGCTGCCTTTCCCCTTATTTAGATCTTCGAGTTCAGGCCGATTCTCGTCTTTTGTTTTCCATAAAAATCTTGATGATAACGGAGTCTCTAATGGCAAGCGTCTGCCGTCCTCACCTTCTCCTTGATTATAATTGAGTTGTGAGCTCCTGGATGTATTTTAAGAAATCTGCTTCCTCTCAGCCAGTCATGTTATCATTATTCCAATTAATAATGAGAAAGTTGAAATCGTCACTCCAGCTCCATATGAATGTGACAATTCCTGGAAATTTACCCATATATCTATTCATTTGTTTTTTCCTGGAGTAATAGTGGGCATATAGTTCGTTCCATAATGATGTAATTGTTCCTTCTTGGTGTGATCTTCTTTACTTTTAATTGGATAACTTCACTTGAGGAAATTCCTCATGCTTTATCATTCAGTACTCGTGGAAATTTATCGCTGATCAATATTATGAATTGCCCTCCGATTTTTTACTGCTTCACTGCCTCACTTGAATCCGGTACATTCTGGACTATTGACCTGCCAATCCCTCTACCTGCCCTCAGTGACATTAATGTCTGCAATCCCTGCCTCTTAACCTATGACACCAAGTCTTCTGACATTGTTGTCCAGACCCATTGCTTGAAAATATATATCACCCAATCTTAACAATCTCAATTTCGCTTGACCGCAACTGGCTTTCTACTTATTAGACCCTCCTGACGTATTTCCAGACTGCCTTTTGTAGATCTTACTCTATACCTCGCCCTGCTGACCCATCCCTAAGGATTCCTCTCCTATACCATCTTAGTTTAAACCTGCCCCAGTACTATGAGGAAACGTTAACGGAGAGAAGTTGTTCCCAATCTGTTTAAGGCGCAACTGGTCTGCCATTGCTCCTTCCTGACAAACAATTATCACAATGTCCCAGAAAGCAACATCATCAAGATAAATTTCATCTAAACTAAAAACAAAAGTAAGATCTATTCTTATCGAGCAAGACCAATGATGTACAGTGATAATTTGCAAAACAATTGAAGATAAATATAAATAAGATCCATTAGTGATACAAAGAAATGCAAAGAACTTAAGAGAAAAGAAGAGGGGGTTGATGAGTGTGGGCGGGGTAATGTTCATCCTACTCACCAGTCGAGCAACCGCACAAACTTTAGAAAAAGATTCTTGAATCAGCTCAGATAAATCATAACATTCAAGGCTATGGATCACATGCTCAAAAGTGGTAAGAGTTGATAGACTGTAGTTTCGGCAGAGCAGCCTCGATGGTCCAAAGGCCTTATTATTGACTGGGTGATTATATGATTATGTGTGGTATGACACGGGGTAACACCCCTCCCCCCAACCCCACCCCAACCCCCATTGGCTAACTGAAATCAGCAACACAGATTTACCCCAATCGGTAATCTGAAAGGAACTCTCCAAAAAGTCGCTAAAGTAAAAGTTAACAACTTTATCTTTTTAAAGTCTGAAAGGGAATATTAACTAAAATCCGTTTACAACTCATTTATCTAAACCTCCTACCTTCCCCCCTGCAGTACTGGTCAGATAAAACCCCTGATGAAGATTTGCTGAAACATTCAATTTTTTAAAAAGAAAGACAGCTTTTGAATCTTCTCGGATTATCTTCCTTTGTAGATTTGCTCTCCAGGTCGGTGTCGATTGTTTTTTTTTCTGTGCAAACTCCTTCTCGAGACAAGTGCCTCTCAGAGAGTTCTGTTCGTATTTTGGCAAGTCTCTCTCAACTGTTCAATTTTTTATCTGGTTTTATATCCAAAAACATCGGATCATTTCATGGTTTTAATATTGTCAAAACACCAAATTCAAACTTGATTGGAATTTGGTGTTTTGGGGCATAATGTAAACTGATTGGCTGAATTTGATTTTTTTTTTGTCTCAGAGAAACGCAGCCAGTGCTACCTGTTCTGATCAAGCATTACATTGTTACTTTGCTCTGGACTCTCTATGCCTCTCTAAGTCTTTGCCAGCTTCCATCTGTCTGACATCATCAGTACCCCTTACATCATCAATAATTGCAATAGGAAAAAAAGGTTACAAGTCAATTATTATTTCAGGAACGTTGAAAACTACAATATTATTCGCTGAAATCACAGAACCACCAGCTCAACGGGAAATTATGTATAATACTTCATATTTAATGTAGCACATGAGATATTCAACATGCAATGTAGATCACAAAGTTTACATTACAATATCTTGCAAAGGAGGCCAGACAATGCAAATGTAGGATCTACAAAATTTAAAAAAATGAAGAGCTTGTAACAGCACATTATGTTTCAATGATGTTGTAAATGAAAGATACAAAATTGCATTTCAACTTGATGGATCCCCATTAGAACTGGAAAATGTTTGAGATGTCAACTTTTTCGTTCATGTGGAAATGGACACATGAGGAAACTAGTCGAACAAAGGCAAGGAAAAAGAACACAAGGCTCTGTTAGGAAAAAAAGGTGTGAGTAATTATTTGTGGTGAAGGATGAAACAACATCAAAAATATGTGGACAATGTGATATTCTGTAGAATACATCAAATTTGCAGGATTCTTTCCTGGAACAACTAATGGGTCAAGTGAAAACACATCCAGTGATAATCTCTGTCACAGGGGAACTCCTCTCATAAAATGCTTCTTATCAAGAAAATGGAAATACTTCTCTGCATTACTACATCATTACATCTGTATCATTAATACACATCAGTATGGAAGTATGCATAGCGTGTGCTTTATGAGCCTTGACAATCCGAACCTGCAGTTTCAGAACCACACATTTTTTACCACCTTTGGATTTCTATCAATACCATGTAGTGACTTGACAATAACTCCTCGTTGGCCAACATATAGTTCCGTTTCATCAAAACATTTGTCATTTCATTCACCCCCCCCCCCCCCCACAAAAAAAATCAACATATTTTGTAAGTTCTGAAATACAGCAACAAATGCATGACCTGGGCCACAGTAGAATATAAAGCTTAGAGCTTGGGCTAGCACGGTGGCTCAGTGGCGAGCACTGCTACCTCACAGTGCCAGGCACCTGGGTTTCATTCCCGCCTCAGGCGACTATTTTTGAGGAGTTTGCACATTCTTCCTGTGCCTGCATGAGTTTCCTGCCAAACTCCAAAAGATGCGGAGGCTTGGCGAATTGTCAATGCTAAATTGCCCATAGTGTTGGGTGCATTAGTCAGGGGTAAATGAAGGGAAATGAGTCTCTGTTGGTTTCTCTTTGGAAGGTTGTTGTGGGCTTGTTGCGCCAAATGGCCTGTTTCCACACTGCAGCGAATC